>NC_056727.1:868635271-868750271 GCF_019279795.1 Protopterus annectens | reverse complement strand
AGGATTGACCCTAGGATCCCATTTTGTAGTACTTCCCACAGTATATCTCAGTTTATGCACATACACCTTCTCTGCACGCACAAAACGCATTCAAAAAAATTCCCCACAACCTTTCCAGAATCTGTGCAAGGGCAAGGTGTGTGTGTGTATGTATATATATATATATATATATATATATATCAAATGTCCACTGTTCCACAAGCAGGATAAAATCCACATTGGTCCTAATGAATAAAAGGTTTAACATCAGATGAAGTCTATTTGCATCACCATGGTACAGGATTTCTGAGGGAGACAGAGGAGTTTGTTCATATATATATATTGTTGCAACCTTCCACTCAACACTGAAAAGGAATGCTAGCTACGACAGTTAACTTTTCTGGCTATACCTATTGCACTGCAGTAAATAGTAATACTGTTTTAATTTATATAGAAATTTATTGAGTCCTACAACCTGCTGCTTACACTGCCTCCTCAGGATGTGGCACGATTCAGGTGTTCTGCTTCCATTTCACAATATCCCCAGTTACACTCACTATTGCTCTACCCTTCCTGAAAGCAGACATGGCATTGTCCTGCCTTCCTATACCGAGTCCCTGAGGTGGTAACTGAACCTGTCCCGGGACATTGCAAAATCCTTTGAAATGACAACACAAAACTCCTAGCTCTCCCAGACCATAAACTTGGGCAAGAGATACAGCCTCCTGCCTTCCTTTTAGACCCCTTGGTAGAATAATACTGAAATCCCCTTGCATTAACCTGGCAGTTTCCCTCCTTCACCAACAACCCCTATCAGTAGGCTTTAAACAGACTGACTTGACAAGCACTCACAAGACATATCTCCTTGCAGCTGCCTCACCTGTTGAGACTACAAAATGTGTCCCTGTTGAGACTACAAAATGTGTCCATGTGTGCTTCATATTACTAGCATCCAAAGGTATACAGAGGTAGCTGTTGTAGATGTCAGAGGTTCTGTCATCAATCAGAGTGTTTTATGAAGAACCTCCTCTAAATCTTTATATATGAGGTATAATCCAAAGATATAGTAATAGAAAACTCCAATACTGTACATTCCAATAAATTATTCTAAAGCTATAATTTTTGTATAGAAAAGTTTGAAACCTTAGGTTTTATACATTTTTGATGGTAGAACAATAATCAGCAATGAAGCATCAAATGCCACATATATATATATATATATATATATATATATATATATATATATATATAAATGTGTGTGTGTGTGTGTGTGTGTGTATATAGCTTCACACTAATTTTTCTAAGACTTGGGTAGACCACCAGACCATAAATGAAATCAGAGGGCATTTTTTTTCTTCCCAGGAAAAGTATTGACTGCTGTCTAGCGTAGTGCTTTAACTGAGTAGGGTGTATACCTTTCAGACATAAAATGCCTGTGCAGTGTAGAAAACAGGTACCAGAAGAGCTGTCAGAATACCTGTCTTTGACTACCAGTGAAGTGGAAGTTTGTCACACCGTTGTTAGTCACTGGTAAATTGTGCAGGTAATTTATATGATCATTCAGAGTCTGCTGTGTTTCTAAGAATTTGCCTTACTCCAACTAACAATGGTCTTGGAGCTAGTATGCTTATGTAACAGGGATGTGGTGGTATAGAAATAAAAACACTTTCATTCAGTTGCAGTGAGTTTAAATTTTTATTGCTTTCTCTTGCAATGGCACTTAGCCATTCATATATATTTTATTCCTTTTTTGGTGTGATCCCTGCTTTTTACCATCAGGCATCCCTCTCACTTTGCCTAGTTGGTTCAGTTGTTCTTTTAGAGAGGAGACCCATTTGAGCCATTTGTTCCTTAAGGGGCAGGGTTTGAGCAGCATGAAGTTTGTCATCATCCACAGTGGGCAGCCATGTTTTTTTAATCCTAAACCCTAGATAATCCCACTGCACATGCCCACAATACTACCAATGACTATAAAATAAAGGTGGCTTCCATTTTCATGGAAGGGATTTCCTTAATGGCCCTACAGCCTTGAAGAGTAGCAGTCCTCAGAGAACTCTGGTGTTCACCAGAAATTATGAATGGAGTCTGTATTGTGAAGACTAATTTCGCTGAGTTCTTCCAAAGGTAACAACAAGCAGCACTCACCTCATCCTGTCTTATCCCTTTCAGCTCCGTCAACACTGCTTATCACACTCCGACAAGGTCATCATCAAGCTTTGCTTCTCTACACCAACAGTGCTGACTCTGTTCACACTTCTCAATCAGATAGCATCCAAGATGAGTTATACAGGACCAATACAGATGTGGGTTCCCTGACTGGGACCTGTATAGGTGGATCTGGTGTCTCTGGTAACAAATACATTAGAAAATCTTGATTGTTTAATGTGCTGTTTATTTTTGACGTTTGTAGACTAATATGTTTTCTGTATATTGAGATACTGCCTAATCTACATGTGTTTCTGTTAGGGCACAGACCTACAGCTTTCAATAATATTCATATCACTTTTGAATTCTTTGCGAGTTCCTGTTGTGTGGACTTAGTAGAATATCTTTTAAGTAAACTACAACATTTAAACTCATGTAACAGAATTCCTGTAGTTAAGCCAAATATACCAGGGACAAACAACTTTGTTAAAATTAATGTATGAGAAATTATAGACAAGTATATATTAAACTAACCATGCAAAACCACGTGTTGACATACAACTCATATTTCATTTTGAAAAACATTTGGTTCCCTATCAGCAATGAAAGGACTTATTCCAGTTATGGTGTGGGAGAATTTCAACATATCAAAACCAGCAACCAATGACCAGCAAAACAAAAAGACTGTGGATAACCACTTCAGTTTATTCACCACAATGTAAAAGAACAATACAATATGAGTGCTTCCGTCTGTTTGTAACCAAGACTTCATCAGATATAAGACCGCTTTCTGATGAACTTATTAAATACATGAGATTATTTGAGCAATTGTACAGAGCTCAGAGTATCAGTGATAAGGAAAAATTGGATAGTCTTTCCAAAACCATTTCATTCCTGGGTTTAGAGGTTGCTTCAGCATTGAAAGTGTTCAAATGGCCATGTTACAAGGTGGATAGGGTGAGTGATAGGTTGGAGGCAATGGCTGGCAAAGTCAAAGATAGGCCTAAAATGATTATGGAAGTTTTAGAGATGCTTAATGTTGCATGCCAGTTAGTGGGACTGAGTTAGACATTTACAAGGCCTGTGGCTATTTTTTTGGCTGGTGCAAGGCAAAAGCATCATTGGTTGAGGACAGATATGTAAGGGGGACATGCCCATTTTGCTACAATTCTTCTAGCACTTTAATTGAGTATCTCGTTATCAAGGGGACTGTGTCTTCACCAGAGCTGGAGGTTCAGGGATGGGATAGTATTTCAGTGAAGTGGTTTGGTAAGAGATGGCCAGTGGAGTGGGACGATGAGTAGTAGAAAGACATCACCTTCTTACAGCAGATGACAATTTGGGCTTTGTTGGTAGTTTGGGTGGTAAAATTCTTGAGCACAAAGGTGGTTTTCTATTCAGATAACTTGGCAGTAGTACATGTATTAGCTAAGAAGACAGCAAAATCTAGGCTGGTGCAAGGGATATCAAGGACGATTGTGTTGCATTGCTTGAACATTATCCCTTCTTTTTTAGCTTAGCATATTCCTGGTCACTTTAATGTTTTGGCTGATGGTCTTTCCCACTTTCAGTTTCACATGTTATGGGAGATGGCACCTGGAGCTCAGGTAAATCATATGATTGTGCCTGACATACTATGGGACATTAGATAGGCATGGCGAGTAGTCTGGTGTAGTAGTTGTGGTCTGAAGCAAGTAGCAAGGTATATGATAAGACTGTTAACAGTTTTTAGGCATTTTGTTATTGGTGTGCAGCTGCAGGACAGATGGTGGTCTCCTTGATCATTAATAAGGTATTTAGTTGAGAGATGGCAGGTAGATGATGCAGTCCAAACTGCTAGGCCCCACTAGGCAACTTTAGGTGCCACAGCTGAGCTATCTGGAGGCAAGGATGTCACCAAGAACTGGATATTTTTGAGGATAATGTAGGGTTGGGAGAAAGTACAACCTAAACAGAGGCATAATATGTAACCATTGGGCAAACATATGCTGTCGTTGTCAGACGGTATGCAGAAGGTTGACTATTCTTATTTTGTTTTGTGGACCAATTTATTGATTTTTATGTATGTTGGGGGCATTTTAGGTAAGCGAGATGTTAAGTAGCTTGTCTTGGGGGATACCAAAATTACCCTAGTGTGAGTGTTGAGCTGGTTAAGAAGATCAAAGACTGATCAAGTGGGTGAAGGCAAGCAAGTGGTTTTACCGAGGAATGGTGACTGTTATGTCCTGTGGCATGGGTTTTGGCTTGACAAGAAGCTTGTGGTAAGTGACTAGAAGGGTCAGTCATTCATGATGGCTGTGGAAAACAAACTGATGCTAGAGCATTTGTCAATTAGATTAGAGGAGCTTTAGATGTTTTAGAGGATCAAGATGTAAAAATGAAAATTATGCTTCTCATTCTTACAGCAGTGGCACAGCATCTGATCTGTCAGATGAAAGGAGGCCAGTGGATGTTGTTAAAAGGGGCTGCAGATAGCATTCAAGGGCATTCTATGACAAAATTTGGTAGTATAATTGTGGGATGGTGAATTTGATGTTGGTATTTATTTGGAGTTTCTTTTTCTGGTAAGAAGGTGGTAGTTGGGATAGGACATTCTTTTGCTCATTGGATGAATAAACAAGGGGGGATTCATTTTGGTGATATCAGGCTGGACCTTTTTAATGTTGGGTTGCTTTTGTTTTTGCAAGAGGTATTGGGGAAGTAGTCTGGTAGGTTTAAAGGGGGGTGGGGGAGGCTGCAGAGCAGCCTGGTGGGTAGAAAAAGGGCTGTCTCATTTGTCCAGGATAGTAAGGCCTTTCTATCTTCCTGCCTGTTTTTGAGCTCAGATGTTACTCCCTTGTGTGTAGGATGCTGGTACTGTTGGTTGGTGTTGATATGAATTGAATAAGGAGTGTATTATATTGGAGGGCACTCTACCATGCTGACTGAGTTGGTTGTATTTGTACTGTTTATGTTATGTTGTGTTTTTATGTATGTTAATAAAGCTTGTCACATGTCACAAAGATGTTGGTTTATGTTATTGAGAGCTAACAGTGACAAATGTAGGTTGCTAGTAGGCACATTTGTCTCTGGACTGTTGCTTTAGGATAGAAAGGAGATGATGTAATCATAGGATAGTTTATTTGAAGGGGGGGCATTTTGGTATATGAGGTTAGATTAAGGGGACGGTCTTTCCCTTTTGTAATACAGTTAAATTACCCTCCCAGCCCATCCCAGAAATGTATCATTAAAGTAAGTGTTTTGCAGAAGAGGAATGAGCTCAGTTGTCCAGGATACTAGGGTATCCCCTCTCCCTTTTGAGTTCAGATGTTACTCCCCTTTTGTGTCAAGTAAGCAGTGTTATGTTGGTTGAGGAGGTGGGGTTAGTAAGCGGCAGAACACTGTTACTGTTGGTTGGTGAGTGGTCTAACACATTGCCCAATTGGTTAAGATGTGTTGATATGAACTGAACAAACTATGTATTATGTAGGCGAGTCAAAGTCACTTGTATTTGTGCTGTTTATATTATGATGTGATTTTATGTATGTTAATAAAGCTGGTCATAAAATCACACAGGTGCTTTGGTTTGTGCCAATGGTGGGGGCTAACAGTGACTGTTATGTCTTTCAATGTTTATTTTTTGCAATGTTTCTTCATAATTAAAGTGTTTGACTAATGTTCTAAGAATTTGTATTTTTCTTTATTGGCACTATATAACAGCATTATTAATGAATGCACAATATACTGTATTGCAAAAATGCATCAACAAATAAAATTCCTCTGAATATGTAAACTACTTGTGAAAATTCTACTTGCATTTGACTTAGAACAGTCACTATTATTTATCTGTTTGTCTGTGTATATATCTATTTATCTTGTTTACTGGGAAAATCAACCATGGGTGTGTGTGTGTGTGTGTGTGTGTGTGTGTGTGTGTGTGTGTGTGTGTGTGTGTGTGTGTATATATATATATATATACATATATATATATATATATATATATATATATATATTTATATAAATCAAATTGTTCCTTGTTACCAGGAAGAATACAAAATACAGGAAAGAGTAGCTACATGAGAGAAAAGGCATTATAATAGCCAACATAAACATCATTTAGAAACAGAGTACATACATAGTTTGCATGGGTATAAAGAGTGTTGAACATTACTTGATATTTTACTTATTACTGAAATGGATATATTACTCCTGTATGTACTTCATTCATTGTTTAAAAATATTGTTATAACAGAACAAGTTTAGATTATATAACAGGCCACCTAAAAATGTGTACATAATACCTTCTTGTTACATTGCTTCAAAGCATTGATTTTTTCATAGACTTGACCAGACTATTATGTCTTAAAACAAATATTCACATCACACAGAGAGAGAGAGAGAGAGAGAGAGAGAGAGAGAGAGAAAATGTAGCAACCAAACGATATTTTAGATAATTTTATTGGAATGTAAAAAAATGACAAAGCATGCTATTTCAGCATAACTTGTATATATCTGCATGCTACAAATTCATTAAATATTTATCTTACTTAATGACAATGTTTTTTATGCTTCTTTCATTTTTATTGACTAAACCATCAAAACCCACAAAACTAAAAGGTATTATATTATTAAAAGTGAAATGAAAATACATAAGAGGTGGGAGGTTGGCATAATGGTTAAGGTGTTTCCTCTACAAACACAAGGTGCAGGGTTTGATTCTCACATAGGGTAATTGGCTAAGCTTAAAATGTCCCACAAGGACAGTTAGCCTAGTAATAATCTATGCACCTAGTACTAATCTATGACCCTATGAACCTAAGAGTGATCTAAAAAAACACAAATATCTATGCATGATGAACTGCATTGCAGTTTGGATATTTGATATGTTTTCCTAAGCTCAGAAGTGACAGGCAGATAGTGACTAATATTATTACAAATATCCAACTGAATATGTATGTATATGTATGTGTGTGTGTATGTATATATATATATATATATATATATATATATATATATATAATGTGTGTGTGTGTGAATATATATGCAAGTATGTATGAATGTACATATGTATATTTGTATGCTTGTAGTGTATGTATGCATTTTTAGTTTATTTATGATTTAGATCTTCCTAAGCCAGGGCCCTTTATAATAGCAGAAACCCAGAATTTCAGTACCACATAGAGTCCATATAAAAGCATTTAAGTCTTTTTTTTATCAATAGAAAATGCATGCATCCACATACTGCACAAATAAAGCATAACAGTCAACAATATATCATCTAGACTGGTGTAGTTTAATGGCTGGATTAAGTATCTGGCCCAATGACTCTTTCAGAATGAACTCTTAATGTGCAAAATGGCAAAATGAATGGTGATGTTAAGGGTAGTATATAATTGTTGGTATCCAAAATGAGTGATTCCCAAAATACTTTACATACCTTTACACACACACACGTCTGCAAGGGCACTCTGACTGTTACTAAGGAACTTAAAGCCCTCTTAGATAGTATAGCATGTGCTGGTGTTAGGACATATTTTTCACAAATCACATATAGAAAGGATAGTCAAGTCACTGTGAGTTAAAATAATTTTTTTGGCTAAATACCTACATGGAAAAAATGTTCAATTTAAAAAAAAATGTAAATGTATAGAGCATCACGTTTTGGGCACACCTGCTCAGACAGGATGCAATGCATTTGTCAAGATCAGGGAAGAGAATTTTTGCAGGAGATATTTTGTAATATTTGTCAAACACTGGGCAGGATTTTTGCCAGGTCAAATTTTTAACAATTTAGAGATAGCAACATTTGATATATCTCCGATGATTGTTAATGCTAGGAGAATTAGTTTATATTATTTTATTGGAAAATGTGTTACGTTTCCACAACACTGATGATGTTTGTGAAACATGGTTAAAGAACAAGATTAGAAACCAGTTATGTCAGGGTATAAATGGTTTTACTGTCACAGACTTTCTAACAAAAAATCAGGTGGAGGTGTTATAATATGGATTAAAGATAGTTTTGAGACCTGTGATTATTACATGTTCAATATATCAATTCTTGTAGTGTATAGACCACCAAAGTCAAGTGTTGATCTAGACGAATTCATAAATTTTTTGCATGAAACACAGGAGGGAAGCTGGGGGCTTAAATTTACTGGAAACAGATTGGAATAATATTGATTCAACAGCATTAGTAAGGCAGTTATTCACTATGTATGTTAAGGAACAGCAATTGCTTCAGACTGTAAAAAAAGAAAAAAAAAATATACCAGGGAACGGAACATACTAGACATTATTTGTGTTCCTTAAGAAATTACTGTTACTTCAAGTGATGTTTTACCACCATTTTCTTGTGCTGTGATCATGGGGTTATAAAGGCTAATAGTTACTAGATAATTCTGTCAAACTGAAATCCAAACCAATGCAACGAAGATTACTTAGAGATTATACGGAAACAAAACAGTCACTATAAATAATTAACTGGAGTGTTGTTTTCAGTGGAAAAACTGCAGATGGAACGTGGAAAGTTTTGAAAGAGAAATTTTGAGTGCAAAAAATCAAAAGTTTAACATCAGGATCTAGATACACAATGCCAAGGTGATATATTTCCATAGAAACAGGATACCTGATTAAGGTGAGAGACAAAAATATAAGAAATTGACATAAAACAGGATACCTGATTAAGGCAAGAGACAAAAAAATATATGAAATTGAAGAGAGATCACGCTACAACTTTGAAAACTGAAATAAGCAAAATGGATAAACAAATTAAGCATAGTGTAAGACAAGAGCAAGAAAAATTTGAAGAAAATTTATGTAAAGATATTGGGCATAATAGGAAACCTTTTTATAGATACATAAGATGTGGAAGGAGTAAAGACATATAAATGTAAATTGATAAACTGTATGCAGATTCTAAAATTAATGCTCATACACAACAGGTTATAGATATATTTACAAAATCTTATGCAAAACAGTTTGGCTGCACAAAGGGGAAGGTAAGTTGTACTAGTGACATCCAGGTAACCACAGAAACTGGAATCAAACACGATTGTATTGAAAAAAACTGAACAAACTGCATCCAAACAAAGCACAGGGAGGAGATGGAATTGGTAATAATGACCTGAGAACACTTCAGCAAGAACTTACAGTACTGTTATAGCTATTATTTACTAGGCCATGAAAATATGGGGAGAGTCTTCAGGATTAGAGACATGCACTTATTAAACCAGTCTTTAAGGGAAAGGGGACACACCCAGAGTCATATAGACTCTTAAGTCTACTTTCATGTTATGGAAAAATAATGGAGAAGGTATTATCGGAGAAGTTATTGTCAGGTTGAGACTTGAAACCATATATTAGCATGCATATGTTGAAAATAGATATATTTCCACCTGTAACATGATGTTCTATAACAATATAACAGATATGAGTGAAAAATTGTGCTGTGATGTAATTTATATAGATTTAACTTCAGCATTTGACAGGGTCATACACAAAACACTGATAAGTAAATTAGTACACCTAGGTATTGATGTACTCTTGATAAGATGGATAGCTGCATCATCTGCATGGCTTACAAATAGGACATAGCAAGTATCATACAATAACTGGACAGATTAAATTATTGGTTACAGAGAGTGTCCCACAGGACTCTACCCTAGGCCCTTACTTGTTTAGATTGTATCTTTTAGACATAACTTTTTCATCTGAGGTGTTCTGCCATCCATATACAGATGACCTGAAATTGGGTAAACTGATTACGTGTTACATATAAGGTATGTCTGAAAAAGCACTTTACTAAATTGACAATTTGGGCACAGAAGAATAATATGCTGTAAATACATCAAAAACTAAGCATATGAGATTTGGGAGACATAAACTGAAAGGTGAATATTTATTACAGCACACAGTGATTGGAACTGTAGATTAATTTGAGGACCTGGGTATATGAGTAGATCCAGCTATGGGTTTTTCTAATCTTATCAACCAATTGGTTAATGATAATTATAAAACTATTAGTTGAATAAAAGATTTATAAAGTCTAGAAAATCAGAAATGATGAACGCATTGTTTGCTAGTTACAATAGACCCAAACAAGTATGGAAACTTATAAGAAAACAAGCACGAGCAAACTGGAAGGAGTACAGCAGAAATATATCAAGAGCATCCATGGATGTGAAAATTTAAGTTATTACGAAAGACTAAACTATCTGAACTTGTACAGTGTATCTTACATATATCTAAGAGAAGATCTTATTCAGGTATATAGGGCATTTAGAGACAGCTACCTCTGGGAATGTTTGGGGTTATCAAAAAGTACTAGAGAATCATCAGACGACCTATGTAGGGCATTCTATAGGAATGAGAAGTGTACAAATTGGTTCTCTGACAGAGCAGCTGGTGCATGGAACAGACTACCAAATTACATTAAAGCAAGTACCAGTTTAGATATTTTTAACAACAGCCTGGACACTTATTATGGGAACAAGTGTTTTGGTATATTAGCAGACTAGATGGAGAGTAATGCCCCTGCTTGATATATTTCTATGTTTGCATGTACGTGTATGTCAAATAAGCTATAGTCCAAGGTTTGATTATCTTAGCTTCCATTTGTCTACTGGGTGACTGAGCAAATTGCTTAACCAGACAGAACTCCAGAGATACCACTGGAAAGGGAAACATCGTAACCAGCTAACATGTTTGGAAATAAATACATAAGTCTCTGCAAAGATTCAAAAATCACAAGTTAAGTTAAAATGTCTTAATTGATTAATTAACAAATGTATTTATTTGTCATTCAGTTGAGTGGAGTAAAGTGCCGATCTGAAGGATAATTTTCAGTCTCTACCTGGAATATAAAACCAAAAGAACAAACAATAAATACGATTATACAGTTAATACAATTCATTCATTCATTCATTCATTCATTTATACCCACTTTGTTTTTAGGTCTTTGCTGTGCCAGAATATTTCCCAGGATGCAGCAGTGAAACTAACTAACAAGAGGATAAATTATTTACAATTTAAATTATTGTTGTCTACCTGGACACATTAATATATCCAGACTTTGTGCATAATCTGAATGAATGTTCAATTGTTTTACAGTCACCCACTTAATTCAGTTCATGGTCACAGGGAATACAGATCGTATCCCAGTAATCAGTGGATACAAGTTGAGTAAACTCACCCTGTACTGGGCATTGAACCATAGCAGGATTTGCACATGCTATTACATGGAAAATACACAGTTAAGGGATTTATAGGCTCAGCAATTCAGCTTTGGCATAGTCCTAGGATGTGGGAGGAAATCAAAGTACCCTGCTAAATTCCACAAAGACACAGGGAAAGCATGCAGAATCAGTGCTTTGAATTTCTCAGCTCACATTTTTGTGGGTATGTGTAGTAAAGAAAGTGATGTGCTACATATATTTTTGTAGGGCTTCTGAATTCAGGACATGCACCTATTATATCAAGTCTGCTTGTTTAGAAACTGTATACAGGAACCATAAAACAGTTTGTTCACACTGTCATGTGACTAGTTATGGTTAAGTGACAAAGAAAAGTAGAGGTATTCACAGGCAAGGTTAATCTGGATATGTCATACAGAATGTTTAGCAGAATAGTCTGAAACCAGAGGAAATACCCCATAAATCAGAAGGAGGTGACACCACAATGAATGCTTCATTATCATCTTATTTATAAGCTTTAGAGATGAATAGACGGAATTGTTCTAAAATTTTAATTTTTTCATACAGATTCCTAGTCATCAGCTCTGCCTATGCAGTACCTGCAGGACCTCATTAAGGATTTATGTGAGATGCTATACCATAATGGACTGCAGAAGTTTATGCCAATTAAAACAAAATGTGTGCTACAAATGGCATCATCTCTTTCCTGAACCAGCTGTGTAATGAGTAAATTATGGCCTGCTGTCATTTTCATGTTATTACCAGCCTCAGAGAAGGAATAACATCTGTAATAGGTCAGAATTACAGTGTTGACACACTCAGTATATGCAGCAGGCGATACGTAGTCATATGTACCTTTTAAAAATGCATACATTTGTGTTATTTGGATATAATTAGAAGGTAAATTAGAAAGCAGAGGGGATCACAGGTTGAAGTGAAGAGCTTAGTTATGTTAGCATTATGGAAATAGTTATATTTAGCTGAGGATGAGAGGCATTTCTTTTTTATTTGGGAACAAAAGTATGGAAGATTTAGTGTACATATATACCACATCAAAGGAAATACAAAGCAGCCAAGTGTTGCAGGTATTTGCACCTTGCCAGTACTCAATGATATGCTGTACCTTTGTTTCCCAGAAACTCGAGGCATATAAAACTCGGGGTGAATTTGTGAATTCCATCTAATCATCCTGTTACCATTTGAAGGAAAATGTATCCTACTGCTTGATTTCACAGTAGGAGTCTATTCCAGTGGTGTGGAATATAATGTCTAATGAGCCCATCTCTCCACTGTGTTTTATGTATTTGTCAATGAAAATTTAGAACCCTGGTTCTTGAATTTGTGAGACTATTTAACTTTTGAAGATGCAATACATTTAACACCACTGGGTCCCTAATTGCACAGAAGGCAAGGCATAAATCTCCTCTCGGGAGCTTATCAGATACTGAATAAGGGGCAGTACTTCCACCCTTTCCGCTAGTTTGGTGTTTTTTAAACCAGTGGTATTGTCTGGAGCCTTCCTAGTTCGATATGTATAGAGGTACATCCCAGATTGGGCACTGTAATTAATAATTGGCCTAATCATTGTTGAGTATAAAAGGAAAATGACCTCTTTAGATCTGGATGATATTCCTTTGGTAATAAACAGCACTAAATAGCAGGACTTTCTGACCACTGTTGTTACATGATGGTCATTTTGGAGTGTGGTGTTGTCTATGTTGCATGTTGGGGGAGATGTTGTTTACCAAACTGACAATATTGCATTGTTAAGCATTTAATTTGAGCCCATTTTAGTGCACCAGATATTATCAATATAAGTTCTTACTGAAGGGCTTAGTGTAAGAGGGGAGATTTCACAATGACTCCCAGTTTACAGTCATTTGCAAACTTGGTTAGATAGAGGTCTTAGTTCATGTTCTGGAGATCAGAAAAGTAAATTATGAACAAAAGAGGTTCCAGCACTGATTCCTGCATCTTTGGTGAGGCACCTGCTACCAACACTGTGTGGGTCCTGTCTTTTATCCAATTTGCTGTCCATCTTACCACATATGGCTCTGATTCTCATGCATTAAGCTAAGTAACAATGATAACATGGGGGGGCCTGGTTTCAAATATCTTGACCTGATCGAGGGATGCAATGTGGACTGTATAATTCAATAGACAGATTTTAGCCCTGAGAAAGCCTAACCACTGTGAGTCCAGACTGATGAGATGTTTTAATATCATAGTTTATCAGGCCAATTATTCTACTTTCCATGGCCTGAAGACATGACTCGTCAGACTAATGGGCCTATAATTACTGGGGTCAATGATGGGGCCACCTTGTGAAGTGGTATCACTACTACTGATTGCCAAACATCAGGGATTCAGCTAATGGCTAAACTCTGGTTAAATAGTTTAAAGAGAGGTTTTGCCAGGGCTTGTTTAGTACTGTTTATTAAACAGCCAGGTGTATTATCATGATTCAGTGAGAAAGTATGTTTAGCCTTGAAGAATAGAGTACATATTCCTTTCATGATAATGGGAAGACATATAGACTCAAGGATAAGTGGGCTTTGGATAGTCATGTCTGGAGTAAAATTCACACTAAATTTGTTTGTGATTATTTTGGCAAATGCTGGATCAGAGTAGGTGGTGCCATTATGAATCTGTTCAAAGCACTATAAGGTGTTGTCTTAGTTTGCTAATGAAGTTAAAGAAAGATTTGTAATAGTCCTTAGATTCAGATGCTAACTTAAGTTCTTGGGCTGCTTTACTAAAGCTTATAATGTTTTTCTTGTTTTTAATCAATTTTCTGATGTTATCTTTGATACGATGGTCTTTTCATCTGCTATATACTTTAAAAGGAGTTTTCTTTTTTTATTGTAGAGTTTATTTTGGTGGACCACCAATGTGATATATTTTTAAATGTTGCATCATAGTTGGATCTGACTTAGACTGCCAGTTCTATGCAGTTATTAAAGTGTGTGTACAGTTCCTTTATGAATCTATCTCCAAGTATGATGTCTGGGGTGATAGTGATACCACTATAAGTGAATTTTGAAACTTCATTATAGAATTTGACCAAGTTAATACATTTGAAATCTTTGAATTCTGAGATATTGGTTTCAGTGGGTTTTGAAATTTAGAAGGAGAAGATAACTGTTTTATGATCTTACTTAATCAAGGACAGAGACACCTGGAGATCAGTTGGTTTGTTAACAATCTGGTACAGAGAGGTTTTGTTTATTAGATTTAAGAAATTTTGGGCATATCCTATATTGGAGGTATAGGTATTCCAGTTTATTAAAGTCTCCAAACATTATGGAGCTCTTGTTTACAGGGAGGTCATCAAATGCATTCAAGAACTTTACATGATTTTTCAGGGTGCATAGAAGATGTCCTGTAATAGGCTATAAACAGTAGTCAATCCTATTTTGTGCGAGTTGGAGCTTGATGTTTTCTGTCTGTGGGTCTCTGGGAATCTGTATAATTTTAAAATGTTACATTTTAGGATGCTATGTTTCTGATCTTCAGGTAAAATAGAATGTTATATCTTAATCACTATTTCCATAATAATACAATTTTGTCTGGATGTCTTTAGTTATTATCCTGCAGACATGCTCCAGTAGCTTTACTGTGTGTGTGTGTGTGTGTGTGTGAATGTGTAAATTGTTTTCATTTAACATTGCTTGCCCACTTTTTCATTAAAACAAACAAACACACACACACACACACACACACACACACACACACACACACACACACACACACACACACTGAAAATGATACCGTCTTTTTTTTCTCTGCATAATTTGGTACCATTAAAGCAGGCAGCACATATAACAATATGCGACAAAGCTTGATATCCTCTGCTAATTGCAATAATCAATTAATTTTATGGCAACATCAATAGTAGTGCATAATGGAGAGGAGTGATGACCTTGCTATTCTTTCTTTTTTCCCTGAAAAAGTAATTATGTGCACATTTATCTACTTATGTGTCTGATCCCCAACATAGTATCAGTTCTTGTGCCTTATTACTTAAGAAGCACTTTACTGCTGATTTTTCCTCATTCTTTTGCATTTTTCAACAGCTTATTAAATACTTCTTAAAAACTAACTACATATAGGTTATCATTCCAAGACTCAAGCTCACAGATACATATTGAACAATATTAGTTTTGCTTTCAGCCTTACTTTTGTGTTTCTGATTTATTCAACTGAAGATGCAGAGAAGAAGAAAGGAAAAATGCAGTTTGAACACAAACTAATATGTCCAGAGATGCCACAGATTGGTGTGGGAGAAAGGATAGAAGGAGCAAGAAGGTCAATGGGAAGGAGGCTAGGTGTAGTGAATTGGGAGGAAGAGGGTTAAATTGAATGGCAATAGAGGGGGCATTTGAGTAGGAAGTGAGTTAGGAGGTAGGGTGGAGTTAGAGGGGTTTGGCTCATTAGCTGAGAGTTAAGGGATCAGAGTTTGGTGTGAGCTTGCTGAGCTAAGGAAGCCCACATCCAAGAGAACCAGTCAGTTTGCAGGAATTTTGGTGAAGGTAGGCCTTGTACATTTCTGTGATGAAGAGTCTTATTTTTTTTCTTCATCTCATTCTCAGTCAGTAGGTAGGGGTTTTGGTTTGTCTCTGGATAGTATTTTAGTTATAGTCATAAAATGTATATAGAGTTTTTGAGAATTTGGTGAAATGGCCAAGTACTTGTTTGCTCATTATTTTGTCGTATTGGATGTTTCCGGTTATTGTAAACCTTTGTAGTGCACAAGTTATCTCTGTTTTATATACATCCATGAAGTGCTGCAAAGCAGTATATGTACATCTTATAAATAAAAAACATATATGAACAAGTATAGCAAACTGAATGGGGTTAAGATTTTGTATGAAGAGTCTGATCTGTGTGTGTATGCGTGTGGTGGATCGCATTTTGTAAGAGGGTGATATTGGAGTCAAGGAAATAGTCTCTGGTAATTTGATTCCTTATTGTTTAGAAAAAGGGGGTATTAAGAGAGGAACAGAGGGCAAAGGTTTTCTTCTTGTTAGTTACTGCTTCCATTGGCGGTCCCATTGGAGGATCGAGGTTTTGAAACATTGAAACTTGTCAATGGAGCTCGCAGTACAGTGTGGAACAGAAACCATTCTCTTCACTGTAGTGAGATCTTGGAGTTGGTATATTTAAGTAGCAGGGGGCATGCCCCCTTCAAAAACATGAAATTATTACTTTTAACATTTTGGATATATTTTTTTTAGTTGTGATATTTCAAAACTTCGATCATCTGGGCTTTGGTAATCAGAGGTTCGATGTTTTGAAATTTCGAAATTTGGTAGTGGACCTGTGTTCTGCTCATGCACAATTGTATGGGAGTTTGCTTATAGCCAAGATGTTGTGTGCCTGGGTGATGGCTCATCGTGATGAACTGAGTTTCAAAAAATATATAATAAAGAACAAGCATAACAAAGTTTAGCTGGACAAATGGTACCATTCCAGAAAACCACCCCAAAGTTCATATCAGGATAGTATTAACTCTGTCAAAAGGTAAAGGCTACAGACGTGAGAGGACATTTTGTTTTGGAAATGTATCTTTGAACAATGGAATTTGCTTCCAAATTAATCATATTCCAAGACTGTTGCGGTGTCGTTTGGAGTCTAATAAATAATTTTGCATTGAGCCTTAGCAAATGTATGTTTCAGATGTCTGCATGATTGAATCTCCTGGTTGTACTTATACAAGGAATTTAAAATTGATAACATGCTTACTCCATTATCCAAAATGATAGATGGCTTGGTAAACATCGTATTGATTTGCAATATGATTTGTTAATTTCTGATTATTCACTCTCCTTCTTTACTAAGTCTTCATTTGCTAAAGACTGGAGTACATGATTTAAACCTCATTTGTAACTAACCTTTGTGTTCATCATTCTCAGGATAGTGAAGTCTCTTCTAGTCTGCTTGTAAAATCAGTGAAGTGAGGAAGTTAAAATTGCCTCTACTAAGCAAGAAGGAAAAGCAGGAGAGATTATTCCTAGTCTTTTTTTCCCTTTGTGAACTGACTTTTAAACATTTGTATTAATGGGTGACTTAATCATTCTATGTGTCATAGCTTACACTACTGAGACTTTCACTAGCACATAATGTATGTAAGATTCTGTACGGAGCGTAAGTCGTGGTAGTGCAGTAGGCAAGACGTTGTGGTTGTCATGGGCAGTACACTAAGCAGAAGGTAGATTTTTTTTTGGCAGTGGGATGATTTCTGTAGTCAGTTCTGAGGAGTGGACTGCCTGAGTGTGATTGCTGTTGGTAGCAGGGCAAAGTCCCTACCTTATAGGACTCCTCCCCTGACACTAATACTGTATATGAGATTAAAGTGAGGGTACATTAGTTGGAGCTTGGGCAGGTTGTGTAAGGAGGAGTGGGTGGTAAGACACTATTAGTTTCTCGAGATAATTGGTTATTTTATATCACTGACAAAGGAATATCCAACTTAATGTAATGTTTTATTTTTTCTTCTTCTCATTCCACTAATTGTTGTGCTTTTCTTTCAGATGGGGATGAAGTTCATTTTGAAAGAGAGATGGGCAGCCATTGTAGCTCAGGTCAAGGAGTTGTTCAAAGAGGTGGAACTGACCACATCAGATGTTCAGACCTCAGCAGGAGGCTAGAGGTGTTCCCAGCCAGTTTATGCAACCACCATCCACTAGAGGGAAGTATGCCAGGAAGCCAGAGGCAGCCTCAATGAATGAAAATGCAGTTGCAGAGGGAATGGATCAACATATGGCTGTAGGTAATGACAATACCAGGTCAGTTGTAGGAAAGAATGCCATATAGAAGGCCTAGGGGGAGGGTTTCAGTCTTGAGTAGGCTGGGTGAGGTGATGCGGGGTCTTAACGAGGCTGATAGCGAGGAGCACCAGGAGCTATGTGATTGGGAAGCACAGTCACAGGACTATGCTTTGCAATGGGATGCACTCCATGGAGACATGGATAATTGGTCATCAGGGAGGTCAGTCTTGATTTCTGAGCACTTGGATCAGTCACAGCAGAGAGTGGGTTCTAATTTTGGAACTTGGCCGGATGACTGGATGTCTGCACAATCTCTTTCATAAAGGGAGGGGGAAGGGAATGTTTCTTACCTGACACATTCCTGCTTCTGTTAAAGAGAAGATATGGAAAGGTGAGTTTGTGGATATTTTTGAATTGATAGATTCCGATGGAGTGCAGCAGCTGGTTGAGGCAGACATGGCTGGGAAGAAAGATTTGCTGGCAGACTTAGCAGAGCTTGGACAGAGGAGGATGGGGAGGTTTAGAGCCAGAACTTGGAAAAATTAGGTTTTGGGTTTCATTTATTACATGGCACCCTGTTTAGAGAAGGATGGAGCACAGGCTATTCCCCTATTGGCTTATGTTTTAACCATTTGAGAAGCATAGAAGTTGCAGTCGGGGAATGCGTGGTTATGGTATGACCAGCATTTTCGCAAAGGAAGGCTATCAATCAGTCATTGAAATGGGAGGTGAGTTATCCAGATATTTGTCTGGTGACTATGATGGCTAGTGTGAGTGGTCAAGTTAGGATACCAAGGGAACTGGGAGAGGAGGTAGGTACCTGCTGGGTATTCAGTATAAGATGATGTGCTTGGCCAGTGTGTAGTTTTTCTCACACCTGTTCCATTTTCAGTGGTACACATTCAGCAGTGCAATGTTGGCATTGGGAAGAACACAGAGTGTCAGTTCCTCTGTCTGTGGGGGAAGGTTGGAAAACCCCACTGTTAAGTCAACAAGGGGCTAGGAGGCGAGGTAGTTTTCAAGGGCAAAGAAGTGCTGCAAATTTTCGATCAGTGAGGGGTTTGTCATCCTATCCATTCATCCATTAATGTACACATGTGGCAACAATTTCTAATAGGCTTTCCTGATGCGGCGGTAGCTTCAGAATTGATTACTGGGACTTCCAGGGGTGTTTCTATCAAGTCGGGGATGGAAAGGTGATGGAGTAATTTGTAAAGTCTTGAGTTCCCTTAGAGGAAAGGAGGAAATTTTGCAGGGTGTAATTGAGAAGGAGTTGTAGTCAGGAAGGATCTTGGGCCCATTTGACTCCTCTCTCTTTGCTAGCTTTAAGGTGTCTCCTTTGGGTCTAGTTCAAAAAAAGACACCTGGGGAATTTTGTATGATTCACCATCTGTCCTTATCTACAGGAGAGTCAGTCAATGATTATATTTGCAAGGCAGATGTGCACGTCCAATATGCTTCCTAGGACAATGATGGTGGGGTGGTCAAAGGGTTTGTGGACCCTTGGCTAGTGAAGATGGACATTGAGTCTGTGTTCTATTTGCTGACAGTCAGGAAGGCTGAATGGCATTGCTGGGTACAAGGCCATGCCCATGGGGTGTGCAGCATTTTGTGCTACCTTCAAAAAGCTCAGCTATGCTCTTCATTGAATATGGTAGCAAAAGGTGTCCAGCCAGTGGGCTGCTCATTATTTAGATGAGTTCCTATTAGTGGGATAGGGATATGAGCTTCAATGAGGCTAAGGGTGTTAATTGGTATCTGCAAGGAGTTGGGAGTTCCCCTTGCCAAAGAGATGTTGGAAGGTCCTAGCAAGGCTCTGTGTTTTTTAAAGTATGACAGTTGATGCCCATGGGGATATGTTCCATCTCCCTGAGTATAAATTGGACAGGTTGAAGGGTAGGGTTGAATGATTTCAGGCTAGAGACAAGATACTGATTAAGGAAGTCATTGAGTTTTTATGCCTTCAGAACTTTGCATATCAGGCAGTTAGCCTAGGGAGGAAATTCTGTAGGTCAGTAGCATACATGTTGAAAGGCAACAACAGCAAGCGTCATCAGGTGCAGGTGGGTAAACCGGTTAAAGAGGATTTGGGTTTGTGGGCTACATTTATCAAACACTTCAGTGGTATTTCTTTTTGGTGGAGAGATTGGGTTAATCAGGAGGACTTGCAGTTCTTCACAGACACTGTGGGGATTCATGGAATGGGGGCATATTTTAATAGTGCATGGCTTGTAGCTCAATAGCCAGATGGATGGGATGAGGAGCAGAAGAGAGATGTGGCATTTTTAGAGCTGATGACCATTTGGGCAGTGTCAGTAGTTTGGCAAGACCACTTGAGGGATAGGATGGTGGTTTTCAGTTCTGATAACCTGGCAGTGGTTCAGGTTTTGCAGATGAAGCCTGCTAAGTTACTTTTGTTGGTTTTAAGGAAGCTTGTTTTGCAAAGACTATTAAATAATGTTTTCGTTTCGGGTGTACTTTTGTCGGTTTCAAAAACTTGATAGCTGACAGCCTTTCAGTTTCTCACATTTCGGGACTTGGTGCCAGAGGCGCGGGTTGAACCTGTGTCACTGCCAGCAGAAGTGTGGCATCTTGGACACACATAACAGGTTGTTGCTGCAGTGATCATGTGCAGTATCTGTGCCAAAGGTGTATTATGGGGTGTTCTCAGCATTTGGTGATTTTGTGGAGTGGTTGCCTGCTGCAGAGAGAGTATAATCATTGGATTTGTTATTGCATTATTTGTCCAGTAAATGGCTCAAAGGGCATGCAGTTAGGTCTGTTAAAATACACTTGGCAGCAAAAAGCATGTTTACCAGGGTAGACGGTTTGCAGGATTTAACCAAATCATGGCTGGTAGTGCATATATTGAAAGGGTGTAATGGTACGAGGCAGGAGATTTGATGTGCAGCTATCATTGATGAGGCAGCCTTGTACTGTAATGTTGTCAGATTTGTGTTTATTATTGGGAAACTTGACAGACTATACACTCTGGATGACTTTGGCAGTACGGATGTATAAAGGAATATTTAGGGTTAGAGAGCTGCTGGATTCATTAAGGTGGAAGGACATTTTTATATTTTCTTCAGCAGTGTTGATTTGGTTGCAGCATTCTAATCTGGATCAGGCTGGCACAGGTACACAGACAGTGCTGCACAGAAGTGTTGAGGAGTTACTTTGCCCTGTGGCATGGGCTAAGAAGCTTCGGAGTTCAATGGTGGCATGCCTCTGGATCTAGTTTTTTGTACTCAAAGTGGTAACGAGGTGGAGGATAGTCAGTTTATTTACTTGGTTAGAAAGACATTTCAATGTCAGGGCATTAGTGTGAGAGGTTTTCAGTGTATTCCTTTCAGACAGGAAGAGCATCAGATTTAGCACAAGAGAGGAAATCAGTGGAAGTAATAAAGAGAATGGATCTGTGATCATCAAGGAAATTTTAACTTGTATTAGGTAATGTGTGCCAGTGTGGTTGATATATTACTATTTTTCCCTCTCCAGATGAGATTGTTGTCATACTGGGCCATTCCTTTGTGTACTGGGCAGCAAAGCAAGCTGTTATTGGGTTAGAAGGAGCTGATTGGGTTTGTGAGAATGAGTATGGAATGTGTCATAGCAAGGTGTTAAGATGTCGAAGGTGGCATCAACTCATGGTCAGTTTGGAAGACAAGAAATTGCACATTGGAAAGTCATGTATTTTACTTATTCACTGGGCAGGTAATGATCTTGGGTTAATACTCAAATGGCAATTCCTAGTTACAATAGTGGGGTATTTGGCAAATCTGAGGCCTAGGTATCCTTCCATGTTGATAGAGTGGTCAGAGATAGTGCCAAAACTTGTATGGAGGCAGGCTGTTAAATTTATGAGTGGTGAGTGGGCCCATTGTTTTGTTAACCATAGGCTTTCAAGAGTTTTCAGACATTTGGGTGTTTATTCTATTGATCACAGGGATTTTGATGACAGAGATCCTATCTAGTATCAGAGGAATGGGGTACACTTAACTGATCTTGGTTTGCACTTGTTTAATGTGCATCTCTCATCATTTTTGAATAACTTGATTAAGACTTTGTAGGTACGGAAGGAAGTGGGAACAACATGTTATTAGGCTGGCGGACAGAGAAGATGGGTTTGGATAAGCCTGTTTTCTGTTCCCCCTTCTTACTTTTAATTCCAGTTTGGTTTGATTTGTGGTGGTTGTTTGTTATAGAAGTGAACACTGCTTCTAACAGGATTTTGGGTTGAAGTGAGCCCATTGTTTTAACGCTGCTTTACATCAAGACAGAGTGAAGGTGAGCAGGTAACATTGCCTACTGTAGACTTTTTATGTTGTGAAGATAAGACATCTGTGAATTTCCTTTTCTTCAACAAGTACTTATCTTATTCTTCATTAAAACATATGCATGAGCACACTAAAAGTGTACATATCTACTTCTATAAAATACATGCATGCACACACTAAAAATGACACCAATACCACTTCTGTCTTCTTTTAAGTGCCCCTTTCCACTGTCAATCTATCACCTGTCAGTTTCCCCACCTATCTGTCTTCCCACTCCATATTTTCTGCCCTTGATTCATTTTTAGTTCATAGAAGAGTATCCCTCAATATACCCAACACACATATCTCTCCAAACATGCACACTGTTTCATATTAAAAAGTGTTTCCTTTTTCACTTTTGAAATTGCCTGCTTCATATAGTCATCTTGATGGGTTAGTTGTATTGATTCTTCTTTCGTCTTCTATCTCTTCATCCACTAGCAAACTTTCAAACTATATTTTTCTTGTTTGCATGTCTGCAGACGAGTAATACGCTGTCAGTTATATTAAAATATTTATTACTGCCAAAGCTCTAATTTTTGGTTTACTATTGAAAGTTCAAATCTGCTTCAGTCGACCAGTAACAAAGGTCGACTCAAAACGCTGAATCCGAAATTTCAAATGTCAACCCCAAAGCAAAATTGAATACATTGACTACCATGGTTCGATGTATTCGACATAGCAGGATGTGGCATCATTCACTTCCTGCTATGCACATTAACATACCGTTGAACTCTACAGTCAATGGTACGTTACTTCTAGTATTTTGCACACCCCCTGTACATTAAATATACCAAATCTGAGATCGCACTACAGTGAGGAAATGGGCTAATTCCCAGTTCCTCAGTGAAGCGCAACCTCCCTGCACAATGTCAGACCAAAATGATCGACGTACACTACCCATTTGCTGTAGTGTAACTCGATTGATTTTGGTTCAGTATTCTGCCTACCTAGGAAACTGCCTTTTGACCATGTGCTGGTTGACCAAGGCAGTTTCAACGTTCCTATAGTAAACCTTATTTTTCATATGCAGTTACATGACCTTAGTCATCTATTCTATGCATGTACATTTTAGAGTCCTGTACATTGCTTGTCTTTATGCCTTACCTGATTTCTTTTTGGTTGCGCACACTTTCTAATAGCCTTAGTAAGGAGTAAGTATAACAGTGGAAGCTGAATGTATCCACAGTTTTTGTGCCATTTGTTTTTTGATTAGGTCTTATTGACATTTATAGAAACTTTTTTTTTTTTTTACTTATGTATTTTAAATTTATTTTTCTTACACTAACATTGACATTTTTGCATGCTGCATATGTGTTCACTTGAAAATATAGTTTTCAGTTGGGTTTCAGCATGCAAAGCAAGGCACCTGCTGGCACTTTCCATGCTGGTAACATTTAAAGTACCAAGACTGTAACCTTTTCTTTCTGATGTTGTCTTAGAAATAATTATCAAGTAACTGTTTTAAATAGGCAATACCAACCTGCATCCATTAATAACGTGTGGTGTCCTCAGTCCATACCATTTCTATGGATATATTGCCATAGAAAACTGATTACTAACAAATATTTAGTTCTGTACAGAAGAAAACCCGCATTTATTAGAGTTAGGCATGAATTCTCAGAGACTTTTGTGTGTGAAATATATTATTAGTGATATTGTTTAAGTATTTGGGATATTTTATTCATTCATGAAGCACAGTCTGAAACTCATGAACTGCATCCAACAGCAATATAACTATCAGATAAAAATACCTTCCTATGAAGTATAAATGAAGTGACATCATCTTTGGTAATATTATTTCTTATTGCATGGCTATATTTATATGGCATATAAGTTTGCATACATTCATGAAATGGGCATGGCAGATTATTCTTATTAAGAGAATTAAATATCTTTGTAATAATGAAAATGACTTGGAAATGGAGCATGACAGAACCTTAGCGATGTTCATCAAAAGGGGTTATGAAGAAAATATTGTAAGAGAAGCCTTTGATAAGGGTAAGATGAAAAATAAGACATACAATAATGGGAATGTAAATATAAATAATATAGATCATATTGCAGAAGAAAAGAAAATGTATATGGTCATGACATATGACTTATTAAGTGATAAGGTAGTCCCAATTATAGAACAATATTGGGATTATTTGCTGAAATTTATGGCATTTTCTGGTCTGTTTACTAAACCAATATTCTTGTTTAGAAAGGGATGTAGTATTAAGGACAGATTAGTACATAACAGGTTTCAGACTCCTTGCCCCAGTATACCTAATGCTTTAAATGTTTTAGGTACAATTCCTTGTGGAAAATGTATTTCTTGCAATATGTAACGCTGAGTTTTCAATATATTAATGGACGGAAATTTAAAGTATTATCAAATTTTTGCTGTACTACTGAATGTATTGTATATGCATTGAAGTGCCTGTATAACAAGTTTTATATAGGAGAAAGCAAAAGGACTTTCAAACTTCACTTACAAGAACATGTAAAAGATATAAAAAATTGTAAATATGAAAGCCCAGTTGCACAACACTTATTAAAATATCATAATGGGAACCCAGAAGGTTTACAGGGCACTATTTTAGAACAAATAGATGAGTAATTATTATGATGTTAATAGCAAACTTCTATATAAGGAAGCTCTACTTATTTTGAAGTTTGGGACTTTAAATCCTGATGGTATGAATGTTTCTTGTAATTAGAAAGTTTTAATTTAATTGTTTAATTATATAATTTATTGCTTGATTGAGTTATTAAGTTGCATATAAGGTGTGATTTGCAAAAGTTCTATATTCCATTGAAGGCAGTACATGCCGAGGAACTAGAACGTATTAAATTTGTTCTTTTTATCCTGCACTGGATTGTTGTATTTGCTGTACATTCTTGCAGCTCGTGTGGTTTTCTGGTTTTATGCAGATTATTTGTTTTATCTTTCAATTTATTGTGGGATTTCTTTATAATGCATGCTGATATTCATTACATTTTACTTCTGTTCATTTTAATTGTGTACTACTCTTAAATTTAAGCTAATGCCCCATTTATTGTCAGACTAAGTGACTTGCTCAGAGTAAGAGTAGGCAAAAGCAACCTGATGTTTTCAGACCTTAAAGTGCAGCAAGTAGCTCCTTAACAGATGATGTCCCTAGTCCTCTGTGCTATGTGCAAGACACAACCCAAATGACACATAGCCCATAGGCTCAGTGTGCCAATGAACCACAGCCCATAAGGCAAAACAACATACCTAACACACTAGTTATAAGTAACTCTACAGTCAGGCACATTGATATCCCACTCACCAGGCTAAACAAGAAGAAGGTTACTGTCAGCTACCTGTCAGGTGCCAGGATCCAACACATAACCCATGCACTCAGGACACTCCACAACAAGTACAAATATGACTCTGTCATTGCCCATGTTGGTGTGAATGACCTGAGACGTACCTCCCTGGACTACATGAAAAGAGACATGGAAGAGCTCTCCGATCTTGTAGCCAATATGACCCTAGCCCTGAGTAGCATCCTGCCATCGCCAGGAATGATAAAACAGTACAAGGACAAAATGATTGACTTCAACAATTGACTGTTTCTGGTGTCATTCTAAGGGGATCCAGTATCTGTCTGCCTGGGATGAATTGGTCGACAGACCACAATGCTTTGCCAGAGATGGCCTGCATCTGTTGCCCCTGGCATTCCGAATACTGTCTAAGGGTCTTGCCACCCCTATAGTGCCTTTTTAGGCAAGGTTCAAATGACAAATTCATCACCGTAACAGGAACAGGCAAGCAAAAACTGAGGGTAATGCTACTCAATGCTAGAAGTCTAAATCTCAAAATGCACTCACTCAAAGCACTCCTTGATATAGAGAACATCGATATCTGTGCAGTGACTGAGACGTGGTTCAAGGCTCTAGAGAGCACCCCTGCATTACCAGGCTATAACTCATAGCACACTTTTCGGCCATCTAACCTGGACCAGAACACCAAAGGCGTAGGTGTGTCCATATTCATTAAGGATATCCACACCTCCAGGCTAGGTGAGCTGCTAGGTTATCCAAGTGCAACTAACTCTGGGCAAAACTGCAATCCAAATTGTAGCTTGCTACAGATCCCCCACCATGCCCCAGGATTCCCGCTCCTCTTTTTTTGATATACTGGAAAATATTAGGGTTCAACCAAACACCCTAATAATGGGCAATTTCAACTACCCCACCATTAACTGGGAAGACTACTCATGTACCAACTCCTTCTCTCAACGCTTTCTGGAATTCATAAATTCCAATAGCCTGGATCAACTTATCTACACCCCCAACAGGGGTAACTATATCCTAGACTTAGTCATTACCAGCATGAGTGACTGGTGTTCCACACCTGAAGTCAACTCCTCTTTGGTCAGATCTGACCATAAGCTTATCCCCCTAGATATACACATCCCGCCCCCACCCACCATTAAGGAAACCATGGTAAAAAAATTTCTCCAAAGCCAACTTCATGCTTCTTAAGACAGAAGTGACAAACTTCATGAAACCCATGCAGATGGACAATACAGTTACGACTGCTGAATCCTACACAAATGCCCTCTATAAGCACTTATACAAGTGCATGGATCGTGCTATCCCAAACAGAACCAAGACATTATCCTCCAAAAAAAGGAAGCCAATCTGGTGGTCCCCTGCCATAAACAAACTCTACAACAGAAGGAAGAAACTGTTGCAATAGAGAGTAAAATCCCATGAGTGGAGGAGCTCCCTGGTCAGCCTCAGTAAGAAGCTGAGATCCCTTATAAGATCCTCCAAAGCTAGCTACAGAAACAAAATCACCACTGATTCTAAGGGCATCCACAAAGCATTCTATAGCTATGGCAAGAATCTTAATGGCAACACCTATATCTGCTCTGAGTTATAGCACAGCGGCACGAAAATTACAGAACCAACTGATATTGCCAACATCCTGGCAGATAGGTTCAGTGCTAACTTTACCCCCACCCCATATCTATACAGGAAGAATGCAGAGTCCCTGTAATCACATCTATGCAGGTAAAAGCTGCACTCTCTGAAACCGAAAACACAGCATCCATGGGACCGGACAACATCCCAGGCTGCGTTTTACACAAACTTCAAAACGAACTGGCTCCCCACCTAAGCACCATGTTCAATCATACTCTCACATCAGGCTTTGTGCCCACTGAATGGCGCACAGCAACAGTTATCCCACTCCACAAAGGGGAAGCCACCACTGATCCTGGAAATTATCGCCCTATTAGCCTGACGAGCCTGGTCTGCAAGGCCGTGATATGTATCATGGAACTCATAAACAAAGACACTGGTAACCTCCAAACTCTGGACCCCACCCAGTTTGGGTTTGTGAAAGGCAGATCATGCCTTCTGAACCTGATTGACTTCTTTGAGGCAGTCAGCAAAGCCGTAGATGAGAGTAAGGTGGTTTACACAGCCTATCTTGACCTCGCCAAGGCTTTTGACACCATCCCCCATTCTGGAATTATAGCTAAATTCACTAAACTAGGTATAAATCCCTACACACAAGATGGGTTGCCAACTAGCTCACTGACATAACCCACACTGTAAAAGTTGCAGACTCCAAATCTGACTTCAAACCAGTGACAAGTGGAGTACCACAGGGTTCAGTCCTGGGACCTCACCTGTTTGGTATCTACTTCTCTGAAGTACAGGCTAACTGAGAAGGCATCTGGCTAATGACGTTTGCAGATGACTGCAAACTAGGAGCCATAGTAGAGTCCCAAAATGATGTGGACATCCTACAGAAGGGCCTCACTGAGACAGATGCCTGGTGTCAGAGGCATGGCCTCAAGCTCAGTGCCAAAAAGAGCGTTGTCATCCCCTTTGGTAAAAACTCTGTACCCATGAACTACCACATAAACGGCAGTCTACGTAATGCCGAATGTCTGATAAGAGACCTTGGGACCCAGGTGGACAGTAGTCTCTCCTTTAATAATCACACCGCCACAGTAGTCAGGAAATCCTTCTGCATGGCAGATCTCATCACAAAAGGGTTCTCATCCAGGAAAAAAGAGGTCATTGTTCCCCTCTACTCAGCACTCATTAGACCCATTATAGAGTACAACACCCCTTTTGGATTGTACCTCACAAGACATCTGCAGCAGCTGGAAAGGCCACCGAAGTACCTCACAAAGAGGATTACTGGCCTCAAACAGATGCCCTACACTGACCATCTCAAAAAACTCTAGCTTTACTCTGTAGCATATCGCCTACTCCGAGGAGATCTCTGCCTAACATATAAAGCTATGTTAAACCCAGAGCTGTTGGACATCCTACACCTAAAGACATCCCGCCGAGCTACACACTCTAGGGACCTAAACCTTGTCACCACAATAAACAGGACATGCTGGAGGGATAGATTCCTATCCCAGAGACTTCCTATACTCTGGAACAAGCTACCCATCTATGTCAAGCAAAGTTCCTCATTAGCACTCTTCAAGAAAAATCTTGATGAGTGGATGGGAAATGGGAAATACACCCTGGGGATCACTTCTGTGGCTCTGTTTGACAGGGGCACAGGAAATTAACTTTCTTGGGTGGCATAAGCCAGGGAACCTTGTTGGCTAGGCTTTCTTAGGCCCTTGGGTCAATAGCCTAGTACCTACCTATGAACCTATTTAATTATATTATAAATATTTTTTCTGAAATGGTTGCATATCATACATTGCTTTTATACAGTAGTTTACTGCTACATAACTTTTGTAATCCTTTACCATTGTATAGTTGTAACTGCTGTACTTATAAAATACAAATTACAGGCTACCTGTATTCTTTTAAAGTCCTTCTGTGTTTCGTTCTGCATTCATACATACTGATATTGATTAAATCACATTTTGTTTAGTTATGATATGTGCTATAATGCTGTTTACATCTGTACAAGAGAACAGCATCTCCGATGGGTGACAGGCATTATAAATAAATTAATATGAAATAAAGGAAAAAATTCCTGAATCTTGCTGAACTGTTAAGTTACCAGTCATCCAAACTGATAAGTTAAATATGCATTGAATTGAGTCATTGCTGCATCATTTGTAAATATTTCTTAGACAGTTAATAACTTTCATGTTGCAGTAGCTACTATTATCTTTCTCAAGCTGTTTACATTAGACAGTATCCAACCTTCATATTTTTTTCCTTTGTTTTAATGATTTTTTTATCTCCTTTATTTGTTTCCATTTTACTTATGTTTCTAATTTATTTATGAAGATTAATGTATGAGTGAAAGCATTAACTGCTTCTGTTAGCAGTTGATTGTATTGTCGATGACTTGGAGCATTGTAAACATAATTAAAGCTCTGTACTGCTTTCTTTATTGCCATATTTCTACTAATATGCAGGGGATCAGTAGCAATATCTAATTAACAACCGTAAATTATGAACAAATGCAATTATTCATGCATGGCTTGAAATAATATATTCCCAGACTTGGCTTTAAAAAGGATTAAACCTGAACTGATTTGAAATGTCAGCAAACGGTTGTTGTCCAATATGTGTCCTTAAGAATCCATTGTAGTGATGTGTTGTCTTCTTTTCCTAACTTCACTTCTAATGCAGTTTCATAAAAGTCTTTCACTGTGGTATGCAGCATTCTAGTGGCCATCATCTCTGGATGTGGTCCTTGCCAGTGCTGTCCACTACTAACCTAAATGATTTTTCTATGTTCTAACAATTCCTTGAGGGGTGAATATACAACAGTACAAGCACATAACCATAGCCATTACTGCCCATAATATAGTTTGTTACTAAGCACATGGGCCAGCGACATTAAGGGACCTGACCCAATTTTCCAATTTCCCCAGAGCACCATCTGGTTACTTGACTTGCTGAAGGACACACAGTAGGCAAAAGGAAGCTTTGAGAATCAGTCACTGTACCACAGAAAGCAGCTTATTAACAGCTGATTGTCTTAATCCTCTGCAGTAACTGCCATAATGTGTTAATATTTTCCTTGTCCCTCAATGTACTTGTTAGATTCTAAATGTTCTCTCCAGCCTGCAATCGACAGTGGTATAATGGCATAAAATGCCTGGACCCTTCCCAAGGGATAGGCAGTTTGGCTGTCAGCTGATTGACCCTACCTCCATTGCAGGCTCTGCAAATTCCCAGTTTGCTAGTCAATCTCCAATGATTAGCAGGACAGGCTGATGGCCAGCCCCTCCTGCTGATAGGTCATTCTACATTAACTGCAACAGTAGAAGAGACTGACAGTTACTTAACCAAATCAAGCACTTTGTTACCATACAAGCATGCAATTAATAATTATGCCCTGCATTAGAGTGAGTTCAGTATTACATGGGACATAGCCGGCTGGCAGATCATAGTATGACATGATTATGATAAACAGAAATTACAGACAAAATAATGCTTTAAGTGTAGTATAGGTGCCTATTTTCTAGTATATGTTATAACAAATATACCGAAGGACTTTTATAATCACTGCTGACCACTAAGGCCCATGTTAAGGCTAAATACTTACAATGTAATAAAGTGTATACTTTGTGTCTGACCAGTCTATAAAACAATGTGCTGCCCAAGGGTATGCAGTAAAATTAATGGTTCTACCTTTGACATGTACATTTGGTTACAAACTGTGTCAACAGAGTACAGTTATTTACAGCCAGCTCTGCAACTTCAATGTTATCAGAAGTCACTGCATAACTGTTACCCATCTGCAGTAACCTCAGTGTTTGATATACTAAGTAGGGGATGCAGAACTTTTCATTATTTTAAAAGGAGAATGTGAAAGGAGGACTGCAATGTGAAATAAATGCTTAGTTAGTTGTGTAAACATGGATGCATTTATTTTTGGTTTAGTTACACATTGGCCATAGACAGGCAAGCTGGAATGAAGCTCAATGTGAACAAATTCCAAATCATCATTTCTGGTGCAAACTGGGTGTGTATTAAATGTGACATGCAAGAATGAAAACCATGTTGCCTACAATGATTTCATTGTTGATTTATCTGCAAGAAACAGCAGCTTAATGATCATATACCTGCCGAGGTTAAGTCTGAGCCAGTTATGCATTTTCTTGAGTTATTCATCTAAAGCCATCATTTGGGCTCTTGAAATCTGTATAAATATTGATAATCTTAAGTGGTGTGACAATTTGATGGCTAGCAATAGTTGACTTGGGTGTATGAGAATTCTAATGACTGCTTTCTTGCAAGGTGCCGTGATGTGCTCAGGTTATGATGTAGTACATAGCTCATCCCATCTGACAGCCAGCTTTTACTGACAACAAATGAGCAGTTTGACACCCTTTTAGCAACATCATTAGTAATAGTGATATGTGGAAAGTAAAGGTAATGCAATTGTGTGAGTGTGGCTACCTGATTTATGGCTCGTCTGGAAGCTGTCGGCAGAACGTTGGAACAGTATGATTAGCATCATTAGTCATGGCACTTTATAGTCATGTGTTATGAGTAGATACTAATATGTATGCTGTCATGGAAAGGGCACCAACATGACACATATTTCAATGTAATCTCTTTTAAATATATTGATTATTATGTTTTACGTAAAACTAGCATTTCTCACATGTTCCTTATTATTTAAAATTGATTGGCAAGGTGTTTTAGGCAGATAAAATCTGATAACTGACAGTAGATTATTTCAGGGCTATTTGCCTGATATTAGCAGTGGGTTTATAGGAAAGAGATTGGGTCTTGGCTTGTAGGTGGTGTATTCTTGTTATAAAGTCTCATTCTGTGGTGCAATGTCTCACTTTACTCTGAGCACTGAATAGCTTGGCAGGTACTTCACATATTGTGATCTCTTGTAATAGTACTCAGGATATATTGACATGAGGTGCTTGTAGTCTCTTGCTTTCTGAACTGCAGTTCCTTCTCAACAAAAATACCTTTGCCCTTGAAATTCTAGTGCATCTACCAGCTTATAAATGTATATAGCAATGCATGGGATCTTCTGTCTCTTGAGAGGTGTTGGTGCAAGGAAGGGACTGACAATGCTGTGGGTGTGGGGGTACATATTTGTGGGAAAGAAACCTATAACAACTTGCTCAAATGACATGAACTGAAAACATACTCTTTGGGCAGTTTTGTTTACTTTATTTTAAAGTCAGCTTCACATATTTTTGTAGTCAGAAAAACCCTAAGCTCACAAAGTAGGATAGTTTTATAATTACATCCTGTAACTACATTCTCAAATAAATTACTTTCTATGAAAAATATCTGTAGTAATACCCCTTCTTCCTTACCTGATTAACCCCATAATGGTGGAACCATAAAATCTTCACAAATAATGTTAATGCAGAGTAGAAATCCGTATAGCAGGGAGGGATGTGTGGATCAACAGCAATGTGTACACCTTCATCTTACAATGAAATACAAACGTTGCTTAGAGAACAGGCTAAACAGCTCCATATTATTAAACATTTCTTTGAAATGCTCTGTCTTGTAGCATATTTAAGCACATCAGTCAGGAAATATATAAAACAAAAGGCCTGGTCTTGTCTAGGACAACAGATCAGACTTCTTTAACCAATGGGCACGTGTCAAGTTGGCAGTGTTAGTTTCAGAGACTGTAAAATGTTTGAACGTTGTTCACCAAAACTAACTCCGTCGACAGCAGAGTGTTCCTCTTTCCCCACTATTGTGTGACAAAGAAAAATGCTTGTGCTATGTTCACTACATGTGGTTTTGATGACAAGTTTTCAAAGTCTTTACCTTCAGTGAAACTATTTGAAGTCTAAAAGATTTTTTCAACCTTATTATGAGAAGTACATGCAAAAGGGCATAAAACTAATTCAAATGCCTCAAGCCTCTGCAGCAAAACTGGGTATTATCTAGTAATATCCAACAAAAATCTTATCCTTGTTCAGAAAACAAAAGTAAGCCCTGTGCTGAACCAAAACAAATTATAGTAAGTCATGCATAACTGCTGGTTTTCATGGTTTATTATTATTATTATTATTATTATTATTATTATTATTATTATTATTATCATCATCATCTGCTAACTGAGTAAACCTATTAGTGTCTTTTCAGGAGTGAGTGAGGAACACTGTCTAATTAGGTGAACGTCACAGGGTCACAAAACAGGGCAAATGGAGACTGATGGACCCAATACTAGAGGATGAAACTCATTTACTAAATTTTTCATTTATTTCCTTTGTTTATTTATTAAGATTTGATTATCAGGAAAGTCCAACTGGGTAGGAGCCCATTTTCAGAGGAGGCCTAGGGAGAAAAACTCCAAATTATTACAAAACATTTGAAGAACAAAAATTTTACAATCTTCAAAAATAATACAAAAACAATCTATTAAACAATTATACACCTGATATTACATTAATGTTAACCAGATAAATATATTGGTCCTAACAGTTTGAACATTTTGGTCTTGACTCGGGTCAAGAGGCAACAACATAACATTAGGGAAAAGTATAGTTCAACAACAATTCAGAAGAAGAAAAAAGTACATTTTGAGCAGCATTGCAGATAATGAATCTGGTACATTTCAAACTGCGAGAATAGTTCAAAGCACAATATAGAATAAAAAAAGAAAGTGCAGTTCAGAAAACAATTCAGACAGTTGATAGAAAGCATTGCAAACTGTAGGAAACAGATATGTCAGAGCCAGTCTGGTGGTGTAGAGGGATAAAGATCTACTACTCAGGCAACCCAGGTTTAAATAGCATCTTGGGTGTCTGATAGTGTGGCAGGGATGGATGGATGTGCCCATTCTAGGGGAAGGGTAGTACAAAGGTATTTTTTGACAACGATCCCTGGTGGAGGCTAGGAAAATCACCAGAGGAAGCGTGGTCAGTGGGTGGCAGTCTTCCTGGCTGAGCTGCTGTGGAGGTGGGGCAATACAAAGCAAGCTCACATTGCATATGTACCCAAGGACCATACGAAATAGAAGGGGAAGGGGAGAGAAAAAAGTATACATATTAAGCTCATTTCTTAAACCAGCACTAAAAGGACTAAGCTGGTTATTGGTCTGTTTGAATTGGTATGGATCTATTTAAGTTGATTCTTTTAAGTTTTATATTGTCTGAAGAAGCACCGAAGGGTGTGAAAGCACTTACAACTACACAATAAAACATTGCTGTTTTATTTGCTGGTGTCTCCGTGTTTCTGCACAGTTCTTTTTGGTTTCTGTTTTTTGCTGTGTATACTGTGTAGTTTATCACGGAGTTTTCTCTTTTTGGACAATATTTGTTCAATGGAAGCTTGAATGAGTTATCACTGGTATAAGTTTCCAGACCCAGACAGATATGCCCTGCAAAGCCCCATCCTGTCCCTCATCCACTATCTGGAAATCATATGGGTAGTGGACTGCCAATTGAAGGGTGCTCTCCATTCCCAACACCAATGCAAAGCTGGACGTAGCACAAGCAACAGAGCACCCTGCTGGGATTGCAGTGTCAAAAAAAGAATTTCCCCTCAAACTGAAAATGTAAATAAGGCCAATCTTTCTGCCTCATGGGAAGAAGCTGGAAAGCAGATTGACTGTCTAGCTTGTAGAGCCAGTGGTCATAATAACCCAATATGACCTCCACTGCCTGACCTCTGGAAGAGTAACGTAGCTTGGCTAGCTCCCTAAAGTCATTAACTGAACCCTCCCACATGGTGTGACAGATGATGAATCAGCTGAAGTCACCATCCTGTTTTTTTAGGAAGGAGGCCAATTAGTAAAATTTTAAAAACAGTCCAGGGGAGGTGGAAAGGGGGCCATTTAGTCTACCAGCTGCTCAGTCTTTCTCAGTCAACCTGGACACAATTTCTTCATGCTACTTGATGGATGAAAGATTTTTACCTACCTTGGAATCTAATGTAATTGAGGAATGAACAGAAAAACACATAACAAGAGCGGCTGCCACCTTTTGATCTGGGTAAGCAGGCAATAGCTGGGCCAGACAGATTGGGGAGTGAGTCTGCTGTAGAATAATCAAAACCCCTGCCAAAGCCCCGCCATTGCCAAAAAAAGGATACTTAATTCAAGGAGAGGTGTTATGACCCCCCCCCCAGCTTTACCTCTGACTGAGTTGAGAGAAAACCAGACCTGTCTCTGCAATCTGTCCCCCAGCACCTGGAAGGAGGGTGAACTTTCCCAAATACAAGTCGATTAATTTTCAGACTGACTGCAGGCATTTGCCATGATTAAAGTTCCAGTAAAGCTTTATTTCATGCCAATACCACCACTGTCAGCAGTCTCACAGTGGCCAACTTATCTAGCGTGACATTAAGCCAAATGTTAGGATGCCATAACTTCCACCTGAAGGATGTATTCATTGCTTTCAGCTTCCTAAAACATTGACCATTATTCACCCATCCAGAACCCTCTTTGACATGATGTGCCTCCCTTATAGCCACAGAGTATGCTAGTAAAGGCAGGGCTTGGCTGGGGCCTTTCTTGGTAATTACTCCTATGAGCACCACAAAACCTAATGACCAAGAATCCCGATTCCTAACTGCTGCTGCGGCTGATGCCTTTTTCTGAATGGCCACAAAGTCTGCAATCAAGTCCTTGTTAGAAGAGTTGTCAGCATCCAAAATGCACTAATTTCCCTTGGTATCCACTACGTCAAATATATCTACAAATTCCTAGTGAAAGGTGTTTTCTTTGGCCTTGGTGGGACCATGCACTGTGATGTGAGACCCCAGAGAATTGGAAACTGAAAAGTTCGATGTAGCCAATAGGGACAAAAATTGAGGAACACAACCATCTGGATAGGGCAGGACATCACTTCCTGAACCACTGACCTCCTTGGACCCCCTGTGCTGGTTGGTTAATGATGGGAGTGCAACATGACAAGCATCAATAGCTCCTTTCTTCCTGGGAACTACAGCTGAGGAAGCACCAAAAATCCTTTTCAGAGCTATGTCAAACAGCCTACCTCTTCTGTCTTCCAGCAAAGAATTTATAGACTCATCCAAACAGTCCTTGGATGACTGACCTCTGTCATTAAAACATAACCCCCCCTCCCCCCGAGACATTACTTGAGGTTCCAGTGATGCTTCAAGTTGAAGTGAAGGGGTGACCCTTGGATCAGAGGAATCTCTCTTACTTTTCCTTCTGGCCTACTTGCCCAGAACTAGTCCTTCGGCTGACTCCTCCTCCAAATTAATTGATGGTCATTCATGGAGTTCTGTCCCTGCTCAACTGCCCAGGCTGTCTCTAAGTCAGAAAATAAGCCTTGAGCCTCTTGAGACAGAATAAACTACCTCTCTTTAAAGGACTAGACTGTAGTGGAACCTGAAAAAACACAGCAGATTAATACAGAGGGAAAAAACAGAGAAGCAGGGAAGAATATTACAGCCATAAGAAATCCAAAGTCCAAGAGAGAAAAAAAAAATGCCAACCCTTTGAATCCCGGATGGTCTGCTGCTGCAGGGAATGTGCTGGAATGTGAACCCCTTGATATGCTTAACCTTTAAAACCTCATGCTTGACCTGACTAAGAAGCTCCACTGACAGAAAAATGATATGTTGATGTTAGGGTACCAGAATGCTGGGCTTTGCTCTCTGCAAACTCATCACAAGATCCCTGTCCTGACTAAAACAGGAGAAAACAATCTAAAACAACTTTCCTGGTGGACTGGTAGTAACTAGGAGCCACACTTAAATAAAAAGACTACCCACAGATGCTATGAATAAAATGAACTTACCTGTTTATAATCCAGAAGGAAGACATACATAAGAGAAATTACGCCATTGCCACCATACAACATAACCAAGCTGAAATGATTCCACTATTCTCCTTATAGCATAAGCTACACATGCTTCCAAAAAGCTAGCTACCACTGGCCCCAAACAAAGGTATGCATACTCTAGTAAAATAAGTAATAGCCAAATGCTAGACCCCAAACCAGTGCCATTATTAACATTGCTCAAAGCTGCAAGTAAAATGTTTAATATGAAATACCTGACCAGCAAACCCAGTGATAAAAACTCCAAAAAATCTCTACACAAGCATCTAACCAGTCATTTGCCAAAGGCCCAAATACGTATAAGACAGCACCGAGCCACTAGGTAAAACAAATGACCAAACCAGGCACAATCGAATATTGATCTTATACTCTAAAAGCTGATTAAACAACCATATGATAGTGTACATTGTTAGAAAACAAAAAGACTGGAACCCAGTAATAAAACATACGCCAATCAGATGAATGTGCAGGTAAATGCTAGCAAAAACACAAATGTAAGATGCCTGTTCCCCTACCCTTATATAATATAACTTGGTGATATTCTAGAAACATAATTTCACACGCTGCATTGCAAATTATTTGTATTATTTCATATATATATATATATATATATATATATATATATATATATATATTATAAATACCACTAACCGCCTAAAGCAAGGAATCTGCACAAATGTCATAAATAAAAGGGGGGGGGGCAAACACTGGGGACACCATACAACACAGCTTCTGCAGCTAGTGTGTTGCTAACCTTGTTGGTCCTACATTATTGTGGGCTCTCTGAAAGGCAGGCAAATTCCAGTGCCTGTAATCAGTTAAATTAATTACCAATGATTGCCAGTGATTTGACAGGAAACCAACACATAGACAGAGGTCACAAATATGAGGCATAAATCTGGACACACTGCAAGAATCTGGACAGTTGAGAGGCAGTAATGCCTGAAACCAAATAATATTATTAGATTTATTATTTATTATTTTTATTTGTTTATTTATTTTGAAATGAGAAAGCCATAGCTCTAACCTCTTAGCACACACACACACACACACACACACACACACACACACACACACACACACACACACACACACACACACACACACACACACACACACATATCTGGACAAAGACAAAAATAATGGGGGAAGGGCAGCCTAAAATATATTGTGTTAACATGCATTATCTGAAGGATATGAAATACGAAACTCAAATGCCCGACATAATTTAGGATATTCAATCCTTACTGATTTGGCACAAAAAAAAAAAAAAAAAAAAAAAAAAAACAGCAAATTTATTAGGAATAGACCCAAAATATGAGGCAAAATCTGAACATTCTGTGAAAGACTAAACAGCTGAGAAGTATGGATAAAACTACCAGCCATCCCAAAGTGACTAATGAGTCACTGAAACACAGTACTGCCCCTACAGTGCAACATTCCCTGCATATTTCATTCTTTTTTTTTTTTTTTTTTGTTACAGAAATTAACCCCTAGCAATCCACAAGGTAATTAATGGAGATTTCCGTTTACCTGCAAGATGTTCTGCGCTTTCAATGTTGTGGTGCCAACAATATCAGCTTCGATATTGTCGGCTTTCAACATCGTGAAGTAAACCCTTTTATGGCACTCCTATCCTTGCTTTCCTCCAGGTATCACAAAAAGCAAAACTTGAACATTGCAATAATAAAGTGGCTCAATTTGTAACAAATGTCCCTTTCAAAACCCACCACTGTATAGCACTAAAAGCCTAAACTGGTTAGAACTACCACATCAACTAATACACGCAGCTTATTTCCATTTATAAAGTTATCCAGCAACCATTTACTTGTCCAGCACTAAATGCCATTCTACACAACTATGCTCCCTCTCACTCATTATGATCCAGTGATGATAAACTCCTCTCTGTCGATAAAAATATCAGATCTGCTGGGCATTGTCTGTACTCATACCACATTGCTAAGGCCTGGATCTCTTTACCTGTATCTGTCAGGTCAGTACCCTTCCTGCCTTAATTCATCCAGTCCCAAAATCTGGCTCTGTTTTTGCTCAACCCCAAGATAAACTATATCCCTAAATATGAGCAGGTACCTATTCATACCTCACACCTCCTTACCCCCTTTTTCACTCACTTCCTCACTGCAATCAACTTCTCCCTCTGACTTTCTTTTTAAATATGCAATAACCCTGTTTTTTTTTCTCTCTCACTTCATATTGCAGTTCCTATTTTTATTATATCAACTTACCTTTAATTTCTTTAAACTGGCTAAAATTTGTGTAAATATTAGATCATTTTTCTATAATCTTAACCAATGTTTTCACATTAGGTCTACTTTGGTATAATTTCTTAAACTGTACATGTGTTTGCATTATTGTCGAAGATTTAAAATTATTGTTCTTAAAATTTTTTTGTCTTTGTTTTTGACTTTACCAGTAATGAAATATCAATAAATAAATTCTAAACTAGATTTAGATCAACAACAACAAAAAAAAAAAAGTAACAGAACCTATTTCCATCAATGAGATAAGCACAACAATGAAACATTTAAAATCACATAAGGCCGCAGGACCGGATGGACTTACTTCAGAATTTTATAAAACTTTCACTCCCCTAATTGCTAAACTACTATACTATGTGCTGAATTATATAATAAATAACAACATAAATGATATTCACTTCAATGCCTCCAAAATTATTTTCATATTAAAAGAGCATGCAGACCCCAAAAACCCAGATAGTTATAGACCCATCTCCCTTTTAAATATAGATACAAAGATCCTGACCTCAATACTTGCAAACAGATTAAAAAACCTGATAGAGAAAATCATTTCTCCAGAGCAATCTGGGTTCACACCACAAAGACAGACCAGCGATGACACTGTAACATTGGATGCATTAATATCCTTTGCAAATCAGAGGAATACTAATATCTATGCAATGGTAATAGATGCCCACAAGGCATTTGATAGGGTCAACCTAGAATTTTTACTTCAAATATTACCTTATTTTGGGTCTATATTATAATCTCGAAGGTTTAAAACTTCGAATCACTAAAGATCGAACTTTAGTGATCGAAGCCTTAAACTATCGAAACCAAAAAAAAAACTAAAAAAAAAACTAAATAGTGTGTAGAAAGGGGGGGCAAGCCCCCCTGCACCCCCCACCCACCTACTTAAATATACCAACTCCGAGAATTCACTACATTGAAGTAAACTGTAATCTCCCCCTACGGAGATTTTCCGTTTAAATGTTCAATGTGCACTTTCGGTATTCTCACGTCGACAGTATCGTATTCGATATTGTCCGACTTCGAGATTTTAATATAGACCCCCTTATTTTGACATACCTATCAATTTCATTCAGATCATCCAAATTCTCTATAGCAATCCATACACATCCCTATATATAAATAAAACATGGTCAAATAGAATTATGATAACAAACGGAATAAGACAAGGATCTTCGTTATCGCCCTTTCTATTCAACCTATACCTAGAACCCCTCTTACTTTATATTAAACTAAACACATATCATAACCTCCCCTTAACACATAACTTCAAAGTATATTTCACCACCTTCGCAGACAATCTGAACATATACTTCACTACACCAAACTCAGACATAACCAAAATAATAGCTGCAATTGATCACTTTTCAATCCTGTCTAACTACAAATTAAACCTCAATAAAACTAATATCTTCCCCTTAAGGCCACCCAAACATATCTCATTAATACCACTAATAGATACAATAAAAATTAAAAAAAAAAAACAAATATCTGGGAATTACTTTCTTCCAGAGCAACAAGAAATGCTACCAACATAACATAACTCTTAAATGGCAAAGCATAATGCAAGACTGTAAAAGGTAGAATAACCTTAAGCTACCATTTTTGGCCAAAGTATCAGTAATCAAAATGAAGACATTACCTAGACTAACATATATATTCATGACATCACTGATAACTATACATAATAAATTCTTCAAACAAATTCATACTCTCCTAGCAAAATTCATGTAGGAACCCAAAAAAACAGAATCTCGTATCAGAAACTAACACTTCCCAAGAACAAAGGGGTCTGAACCTGCCAGATTTTAAAACATATTACTCTATTATAAACACTAACAGAATATTGAAAATAGCCGAACATAACCCAACAATGAAAACTTGGTCACCTCCTTGGGTGACAATATTCTATAGGTACATTAAAGCACTAGAAATCAATCCCAGAGTGCTTCCCTTTTTAAATAAAAAAGATTCACAAGCCTACAACATTATAGATCCCTTAAAACATTCTATAAATATAACACAAAAACTTTTTCATTCCTTAAACCTTGGGTAAGCTGTGGTAACACTACAACCCCTCCATAAAAATCCAAATCTAAAAATAAATAACAAGATGCTAGACCATGACTCCTTTCCTTGATTAAAGGACAAAATAATCCAAGATATCTACCCATATCTTAACTGTACAATCCAAGAAATGAGAAGTAACCTAAATCTACCCAAATCATATATAATAATTCTAAGATAAATCAAACAGTTGTGTTCCAGCTACCTCCAAAACTTTACTATACTTAATAGTGACATGGAAAACGGTACTTTGCTTTGGAAGACTATTCTTACAACAAGGAAAACAATATCTAATTCATATAAAATGATAGGCGAAATCAAATTTCAGAAGGACCTCCTTTTCTCTAACTATTGGAGAAAATTAAAACCATCCATAGACAACCAGCAAATAAGTCATGCAATCAGTCTAACAGTGAAAATGATACCCCCTTAAAAAGCTGTCATACATGCAGCTCATGATAAATAATAATGCATATTTCACACCTGCAATACTCCACAAATTCAATGCATCAAAATCACCATACTATCCACACTGTAAGGACCAGGTAGCAGACCTAATGCATATATTTTGGAGTTGCAAATGTGTGTACAAACTCTAGAATTCCCTCAAGATACAACTGCAAAAAATGGGATATTAAACATCAACACTAACATAGGAATTTACCCTTCTACATATTCTCCCATCTAAAATATCTGGAAAACAAGCGAATATACTTATAATACTTTTCTTACTAATGAAGATATACATAGCTCTCAAATGGTTAGACCCTATAAATATCTAGCTATAAAACATCTTTTAGCTCATAAAATAGTAATGTATAAAAGAAACAAAAATATGAAAGCCCAAGAAATTTGGGAGCAAACCTTTAACATCATATTAGCATAAAACATCACACATACTACATAGTAACAAGTTACAAAGGAACCTAGAAATATACACATGATCACACAACAAAGCAGTGGACTTGAAATCGTTATTGTATGTGCTGTTTTTATAACAATGGAATTGACTGAGAAAGCATCTATGAATATAGTGTAAATAGATATGTTTTATGACCTAGATATTACTATATTGACTACAATGTATAACACTCACTTATGGTAATGTTGTAAGAATGGAAATAATTGTGATTTATATACATTTAAATTGAAAATAAAAAATGTATTAAAAAAAATAAATACATAAATAAATTACAATCAGAACATTAGTGCCCTTCATAAACATTCCAGTAGTTGTGTTGGATTGAAGAAATGTGTTTTTGTGTGTGTGGTGGGTGTATTTGTGTGTGTGTGTGTGTGTGTGTGTGTGTGTGTGTATTAGAAGGGTTGTCACACAATGGCAGGATGGGTTGGGGAATACAGAATTATTGCAGGAGTTCACAGAATTGCAGTGACAGTTATAATTTAATAACACAAACTGACTTAGGTTAAAAAACAGTCATTATTTTTTTTTAAACTAGAGTGTACACTAGGAGTATTTCTGATTAGTGAAAAAAGTCATATGTTTTTTCTTTTCAATGTATATAGATTGGATAAGTCTTATATTCAACAAAGATGAAAGAGCTAATTTGACATGTGCTTCATGGTTTTCTACCGCGTGTTTTTGATTTGAATATATGTCATTAACTGTTTACTTAGTGGCATTCAGTTCTGTATATTGTTTGTCTAATGAGCAGCCATTTGTTCTAAATATCATATTAATTATTCTTTGCATTAGAAATAGCATGCTTTTAGTCAAGTACCTCTAATGTAAATGTTTCCTTATGGTGAGTTGATCTTGTTTTCTTGGGTAAAAATTACTAGGGGGCATGTTCTGCAGATGTTGGTCAGTCTTCAGTTTAGTGCATTGCTAAAGTTTAAAAAGGAAATACTTTTTATTGTTTGATGTGAGGAAGCAATATTATAAAAAGTTTGTTCATTTTACTAAGGTTTTACTTCATGTTTACCTGAGCCAATTCTTTGTTGCTAATTTTTTTATTGTTATACATGTCTCAGTATTTACCTGTTTTGCTTTATAACCATGAGAAAATAGTCTTAAATCTGGCTATTATTTATTGGCTAGTTGTATATTATAGCAATAACGCTGTGTGGTAATGTTGATTTACCCACGGTTGGCGTGGTTTGGTCCCGAGGCGAAGCCCGAGGGACCAAACAAAGACAACCGTGGGTAAATCCAGCATTACCCACACCCAGAAGTGGGTTATTATATTAATGCCATTATTTAAGAAAAGAAATAATTACTTTTCTTAAATAATGGCATTGTATAATGCCTCTTTGCTGCCCTTCCGCACCTGTCTGGTGTTCTCGGCAGTTCTGATGTACCGCGCATGCCTACGCAGTACATCAGAGTTGGCAAAAGCAACAGAGAACACAAGTTCTCTGTTGCTTTTATCTCGCTATGTTAAATGGGTTTAACATATGAGACAGCTTTAAAATAAGCAACGGAGATCTCTGTTGCTTATTTTAAAGCTGTCTCGCTATGTTAAACTCATTTAACACAGCGAGACAAGTTTAAAGCAACGGAGATCGCAAGATCTCCGTTGCTTTACATGTGTCGCTATGTTAAAGGAGTTTAACATAGCGAGACAGCTTTAAAAAAAGCAACGGACATCTCCGTTGCTTTTTTTAAATCTGTGTCGCTATGTTAAACTCTTTTAACATAGCGAGACAGTGTTTTATACTAACGGAAAAAGTCCGGGCGACCGGACCTTTTTCCGTTAGTATATTGAAGGATTTACCACGGGCACGCTGGTTGGGCTGGCCAATCAGCGTGCACGTTTTTAGGGTAGGCATTGTATAATCTACATTAATTATGTCAATGTCACATGAATAATAAACAATAAAAGGTAATTTTTGTCTCTGAACTCACACAACTTTGTGGGTATATTTCATTAAGGACCCTATTTCAATGTCATTGACAGTAAAGGCTCACATCACTTATACAGTAGTTAATGGTTTGATGATAATGCAGAATTAACTCTTTGAGAGCAAGATGGCAATATCTTGGTTGATGTTTGGCCCCCATACCGATGTTTTGACTCTTTCTCTGCATTTAGTGAGATCCTTATGACCTTCCTGGGTTGGACATAGTGCATAATACTAATGCTCATTGAATTATGACTAATGCTCATTGAATTATAGCTATTATATGCTGTCTTGATATAGCAATAAACCTTCACAATCTGATAATTATTCTATGACTGGAAAATACTTATGCATGAACTGTTAGGTTAGTGCCCAAAAATGTGACCATCCATTGCACACACATATTGAATAACAGCATGCAACTCAAGGTCTCTGTGTGCAGCTTGTGTAGCTTTTATAGTCTCTTGGTGATTATAGGTTTCATCAACATTATGTTATGGGTTGATCACATGAAGAACTTTAGGCAGCATATCCACAGCAATGAGTTGTTTCACAAGTACATGCATAGCTGTGGCATTGAATCATTTCAGTTAAATTAACAGTCCTACACATCTTTCTTGGCACTTTAGTTTATCTGGTAAATGGAACTAGTGATTTAAGCTCTTGGGTTCTTTTAGGTATCTGGCAAACTTTTCATATGCCTACACACTTGCAACACATCCTCTTTTTGATTTGAGAAAATTCTCTGTTCTGTGGCTGCTAGTATTCTGAAGCAATAAGCTATAGAATGCTAGAAGTGTTCATCTGTTGGGAGTAACATTGCACCTAGGTTGTCACTACTAGCACCTTTGAGGGAACATGGCCAAAATTCTTGGCTAGGCTTATAAGGGCCTCCGAGCCAATAGCATAGTATCATCCTATGAACCTGCACTTACTACAGTTGTAGTGACATCATAATATCCTGGCACTGGAGCTTATGTAAGCATTGTATTTTACTGAATGCTTGGTCTTGAGCTTATATCCAAGACCATGGAACATTTTTCTTCAGTAAGTCTGTTAAAAGTCAAAACATTGTGAGGATGTCCGGTATAAACTTTCTCAAATAGTTGAGCACTTCACTACCATTAAAACTCATTTCCCTGACTAGTAGTACTGGCAGTGTGTAGAACACTGTAAGGCAAGTAAACGGAATATGTCCTTTTCCCCACTGTAGTGTGACCCTGCAGTTAGTATATATAGTTAGGGGAGGTTTGGGGCATAGCCTCCCACCTAGTTTGATTTTATTTTCTCTGCTTTTGGTTTTTATATTCAGTAAAACCAAACTAGATGGGGGCTACGCCCTCCACAACCCCCAGTGGGGGGGTCTGTGCCCCCCCCTAACTATATATACTATCTCCAGGGTCGCACTACAGTGGGGAAAAAGACATATTCCTTTTACCTGCCTTAAAGTGCTCTACACACTGCCAGTACTAATTGTCAGGGAAATGAGTTTTAGGGGAAGTGACATGTCAGTCATTTGGTCTCAGTCAAATGAATGTCAGTCAAATGACCTTTAGGGGAAGTGAAGGTAACCCACATATATATATATATATATATATATATATATATATATATATATATATATATATATATATATATATTTATAGAGAGAGAGAGAGAGAGATACCATTTAGTATAGAAATCCAAAATTCATATATGTGCAGTTTTCACTCTGGCTTTGTTAGAGATGTACCAATGTACTCGAATTTGCCTGTAGGGCTACAATTTTTAGTCTCTGCCTCATACAACTGCAGGGTCTTCAGGAAACATCTACAGGCAGCATATGATATCACACTAACAACTGCTTCTGTAGCCCCTGTATCTAATTTAAAACTCACAGCTGTTTCATGAATCTGAATTTTATCTTGCAAGTCAGCTTCTACTTCTTTTATTTGTTTGTTTTACATTTGTTTACCAGACTAGTGAACTGATCCAATATTCTTTTTAGGCAAGGCATGACAGACCATTAACACAGAAGTAGAACAAAACAACATGTTCACATATAGTTTTAGAGAGCATTCACATATATAAATCAGACCTGTAGATGGCTGGATATTCAGGCCAATAGAAGAGTTTGTCTAACTATTAAGTGTATAGTATTTACATTACAGAGAAGAGGTGTAGGAGCAGACAACCTGTTAAGCTGATCATAACATTGTCGAGTATTGCCTCTGAGTATAGAAATGCTGTATCACATGAATACAGCAAAATGAATGATAAAAATAAGCTAACAAGGCTATAATCAGTACATCTTGGAAAAATGCTTCCCACACATTATTTTTAGTTTTACGAGCATTTTCACTGCCATCCTCTTTAACTTGCTTTGTTTTACATATAGCATGGCAGTGAACCTTCTGCCACATGCAACACCCTGGTGTGACTGATTTTTGGTTATGAGCACACCTTATAAATTTGTAAGGCTTGCTGTGACTCAGGTCTTGAACATTTGCCATCCTAATAAAGATTTGACCAAGGAAACTGACACACAGTTTGTCATTCAGAATACACACAGTGGATGAAGAGTATATTATTTTGTTAAAGTCTATCTTGTCTGGTCACTAATCTACATGTTTTTCTTATCGGAATAATGCTGTCCATCATCCTATAAACCTTCTTCTGTTGTTTTGCTAGTTCTAGGAGGGTGACTACCTAGCACCATTGGATATGGATAGACAGAACAATGGCTTGGTTTATTTCAGCTGTTCTGTTTATATACTTTTAGTCTGACTGGAACTATGACTTTTATAGAACTTGCCATTTACCTCCACCCCCCACCCCCCCACACACACACATTAGCATTTTGCCTTTTTACAAATTATTTGCTTTTTCTAAAGTTAGATTAACTCCAAGCTGTAACTTTTGTGACAAAAATCAAGCAGCCTTGTTACAATCCTGTCCCTCATTTGTGTATCCTTAGTGCAGCAAAAGTCACAATTTTCTAACAGTTCTTATAGACATCTTACAGATACCATCATGCATTCAAGCTTTGATTTGTGAAAACATGGCCTCTCAAGTATTATAGTGTTTTTCAGCACAAACTGTTCAGTCAGTTTGCTAATCAGTGATTCATGAGTAATACTTTGTCACTTTGTGAATGCTGAGGAATAGTGTATGGCCTTCACTTCCTGGTCCATGGCATACAAAATCATGTTTACCTGGATTTTTTTTTTCTGATTCTTTATCTTTTCCATTATTAGATGAAATCAGGTGAGTTTCTGACTTTAGATATGTCAGCAAAATAGCTTTATGAAGTCAAATGCATCTGGTAGGTTAATTTTCTCTTAATGAGCAGCAGATGTCAGCTAGGAAATATTTTATTTATACACGTTTAGTGCTTTCATCTCCCAATACATCAAGACTTTATCAGAATCTGAATTGATGCTACCCAACTCATCCATTTATAATAATAAAAGTAAATTAGCATGTGATCATGTAATCAAAACATTAATGGTATATAACATGTAAATATTAACAAGGGTAAAAAGTACAAATAATAATACATACAAATATATAATAGAATGTTTCTGTGTCTAATAAATATAAAACATAAGATAATTTCATTAGAAACACTTTAGCACAATGCCCTTTATAAACATTCACTTTGAGTAAAAAATTTGATAAGTTTATGTTTGCTGTGCTGAAAAGATATCCCAAAGAATCCAAGAGGTGGTCCCTGGCAAACAGAGTTTGAGTTTAAACAATTATGATGGCAGTTTAGATTAAACGCTATAAATCCCCCAAGGTTGAATTACAGAATTTCAATTACTAGTGTTTTAAAGTTAAGAGCTGCTAAACCTTGAATGATTTTTGATATTGTCTTGTGTTTCTGATGAAATTATTTGATGGTTTATTTGTTAGGTAACATAGTGCTACTATATACTATTATGAATTACTTTTTCATGTTTTTACACTTATTTTTTTAAAAAGTTATATACCTTTAATGTTTTGATTAGATGATCACATGGTAATTTATTTCTGTTATAAATGGATGAGTTGGGTAGCATTGATTTAGGGTCTGATGAAGTCTTGATGTATTGCGAGATGAAAGCACTAAACCTGTGTGAATAAACTATTTCCTAGCTGACATCCTCTGTCTGTTGAGATACAGTTTGTTTTGTTCTATGGTTCTTGTTGTGTGCTATATCTTTCTGTTTTTGTTGGGGTTAAACTTCATCATGGCAGATGAAATTTCGTATTATTACCATAAACTGATTAAATTTAGTGAAACAATGGCATTGCAAGGTAAAACACTGTTTTATTATTTCTGGAAAAAGCACATAACTTTGAGCATTTTCATTCACTCAGAATGATATTGAATGTTATAGAAATCACACATTTTACTGTGTTCATTCATTGATAAAAATCCCCATTCTGATATCATGCCAGTAGACATTCCATCAATATATTCTTAATATATTCTTTTGTGGTGAAGTAAGTAATTTCAGACTTCAATGTTAGTTTCAGCAAACAGCTAACTTTTATTACAACAATGAAGCAGCTCAACATAAAGGATGATAACACTTTAGCATCTCTCACCCAACTGACCAGTGTTTAAGATTTGCGTTTGCAATACACTGTAGTAGAAACTTATTACTAAAAAGACTACACTATTCATTAATATTAAAAGGATAATATTATTATGTAGATATGCACAATATATACAATCATTTATTAACTCTAAATTACTTTTAACATTAATAGATAATATGCTGTCAAAAAGCTAATAGTTATTTACCCTGGACAAATGTTGGTCTGGTCACCTTACATGTTATATCGTTTTCAATCAAATTGCTCATGATAACATGCAAAATGCTTACTTTGCATAAGGATTGCTTTATTCAGGTATACCTTTATAATTTCCTTGATGGTCTATCCTAATTCCCTTTTGTAATAACAGAGATGGACCACTCTTATCTGACACTGCATTGTGATGATTTGAACCTGATTAGGCATTAACTGTGCAGAATGTGGTTGTGTAGATCTACACAACATTAGTGAATAACAGAAATGCATCCAATCAAGCTGTTCTATTTGCATTAATGAAAAATATATAAATGCTTCCCCATTCTAGTTGCATAGCACATAATACGTTGGCGGGGATTCATAAAAAAATATGGTCACCAGTGGTATTTGGACAACACAGCAGTGCCCACTAGTTGGCTAGAGATTTAATGTGATTCAGCAACATGATGAAGTCATGTGGAACAATACCTCTTTAGCAGCCTCTTATCATATCCCTAAATTGAACACTGTGTGGGTGCAGGTACTGCCTTCAATACATGCAAAGTAGTTAAAGAAATACCTGCAAACATGGGTGGGTGCATGCACATACACACATGCACATACACATACACTCATACGCATACACACACACATGCACATACACGCACACACATGCGCATACACACACACACACACACACACACACACACACACACACACACACACACACACACACACACACATACATACACATACATATACACATATATCCAGGCAGCAGCATCCATACCCCTTTATGCACATACACAAACAGACTCTCTCTCACTAACAAAGACAGCTTCACAGTACTTACCTGATGCAGCATTAACAGAGTACACTTTATTCGTGCTTTGCAGCCCAAACAATGTAATGGAGTTATTCTTTGAATTACTCTATTCCAATTATGTGCTAGGGAAGCTCGCATGGCTTATTAGTAGCAACTTCTTTTCAGGGCTGGTGCATTTACATGCAGCTTTTAATAGTAATACTGGTGCAGTGCTAATAACCAGTATAATCAGTGGCTTCTTATTGGTGTACTTCTGCAACAGTCTCCAAATTTCTATGGCATAACGCACTTGAGCAAACCTGTGACAACAGGCTTAAGCAGTGCATAACACATTTCTGAATCCTTTCCTATTTTATATCTAAAATGATGCACTGCATATTATTGCAAATTTACTTTAATATTGTATTGTTTTGCATTTGGATGCCTGTTGAAGAAGATATCATTATATTGTTTAAATATTGAAGGTGTTTACAATTGTATGCCTTTGGCTCAGACCATGTCTGAAAAGAATTTGTGAATAATTTCACTTATTAAGCAATGCATAAATGAAAGTTCTATTTATATACATATATATTTATATTAATCTATATCTATATCTATATATATATATATATATATATATATATATATATATATATATATATATATATATATTGATGCAGATATACAGATATGTCTATATAGCTGTAGATCTCTCTATCAATATACACAAATATATATATATAAAGAGAGAGTGAGAGAGAGATGATTATTGATTTTTTTCTGTAGGATTTTATACCTGCTTCATTTTTGTTTTCTCTCCTGTTTGCAGGTCATCCTGAACATGTTCTACTATATCAAGTAATGCTGAACATTTTATGCTTCATATTAAACAACTAACCAGAAGTTTCCATGTCTGTATCACCATGTGGGGATTATGCAGTTCTTCCTTTGAAGCTGAGTTAAACATAGCTGCAATATTCTGAAAGATTCCCCAGAGGCACATTATCTAAATCTCAGAATACAATTTGCATATTAGACTGCATACTACAACAATCTGCTTAACACCATTGATGTTGCGATTGTTTCCATTTCCAAATTGCATAATGATGAGAAAGAGCATCTTGATCTCAAGAAGCATAATGTTATCAAGGCTATAACTGTCCATTCTAAAATAAAAATACTTCAGTGAAATAAAGGTTAATCTAGAAGACTATGACAGCTAAATGTAATGAAAACAGGTCATCAAAAGATCATACTTTTTGCATATACAAACAGCTGAATCAGTTGAAAGAGAGTCAGCATAGGAATATTCTGATGAGTGAAGAAAGAAAGATGCTGGAAAACTAGAGGATATAGAAACATCAGAAAGACAAAAAAAGTCAGGTAACATCACAGAACTGAAGAAAGTAAGGATTAAGTCATGAATCTCACAGGTAATCTTTTGATTTTTAAGAACATCACTGAAAAAAAGGTTTAGCATTTTGTTCTAATGTATTAATGATTAAGACAGATGTTTTGATTTTTTGTTTGCTTTTAAAAAATAGTTTAAGGCTAAAAATCTTATCCTATGAACTTGAACATTGAACTTGAACATTGGTGATACTTCCCAATATGGATAGGTAACACAAGATTTGATGTTGACTTTACACACAGGAAAAATTATAAACTTTATGTTAACATGCAGCAGAATACTTCAAGGTTACATCTCTGCATTACTTTGTAAAATAGGGTCTTAAGTTTTTATTTTTTTCTTTGTAAGTAAGAGATGTCAAGAAGACATGCATGATTTTCTACCTCATATGAATAGCAACTCTTCAGGAACATGACTGGGAATTATTATTGCTTTTATGGCACTAGCTGATAAGTGAAGTACAGTGGAATGGTTAGATATGGCCATTCAGAAAATATACATTGATAAATATAACATAACAGAGCATTACATAACAGAGAACTAGTAGCTGCAGAATATTTTAAAAGAAAAACAGTGATGATCTATTTTAACATCTCTAGTAGGAATTAAAGTACATTGTTGCAAAGTATAAATTGATTAAATACCCCAACAGACTTGTACAGTCAGTGAAACAAAGCATCCTTAAAAAGAATACACATTATGGAGAAATGGATATTTTGGATAAACTGTGGAGTGGCATAATTAAATATGTGTGACAGAATATACTTTTTTCTTGAGAAACTTTAACTGGCAACTTCTGTGTATGGATTTTGCTTGCCTTTCTTAAGACTGACAATTATTTGAGGCCTACTGCCCTTAATTTTCAGGCTCAAATTTTCAGTAATAACATGGTATTTGGGAAACAAACTTCTGTCCATAGTTAAATTAACAATGAAATCCTTAGATAGTTTTTGAAATTAACTGGTCTCTGAATCAATTTTCAAAATATTATTTTAGGTTGTAGTAATGCATATGTGTGTGTCATTATCTTGAAAGTAAACCACTCAGACTGTTATACTATGGGTGAATTCTAGGCACCTCAGTTTGCATTTCATCACTGAATATATAAAAATTGCTGAACTTTATCCCATGATTCAGCTTCTATTCAGATTCTAATGGAGGTGGAGTCAGCTTTCCCATACCGTTTAGCAAGTCTTTTTTAAAATGTAGTTTATTATTTGGAAAGTATGACTGTATTATTCACATTCTGACTTCTATTGGCATTTAAGAAATAAAGTGTTTATGGCCCAAAACCTCTAAGTATAAAGCCAAGTGAATGAAAGCAACCAAAGAAAAAAACAATAATAACATGTAAACTTGACATTGCTTCCTACATCAGAGTAATAGATTTTATTATGACAATATAATATAAACCACTGAGTAAGTTCAGGCATAATCCAACAAAAACTTCACCAGACTGGTTTGATTGAAGACAGTAATACAAGATACATGAAAATATCAGATCACATGTAAAACAATAATCAATGAACAATTTTGTACTTAGTAGCGGTATTGACACAATGATATCATATCAGACTTAAAATGAATTTCAAAGAATAATTTCTTTCAAAATATGTATGCATGTATTTGTACCCATGTTACATCAAGTCAGTAATGAAACTTTAAATTGTTCATAAAACATTGTCACTGAAAATAAACTAATGCTTAACTGTTTTTTTCAGAACACATTTTAAACCAATGGCATCCTCAAAACAAGGAAATGTCTGACCATGCAAATAAATCTGATAATAATAGTCCCTTTTAACCAGTGATGCTTCACTGTTACCAACTTCTGTATCAGGCATGACTTTCTATAAACATAAAATACATATTTCCTAATGTTATGGCAGTCTATAATATCAATAGCAATATAAAAAGCATTACTTTTATTCTTGGAGTCTGCATGTCCTCCCCGCAGTCGAGTGGGCGTTCAAAAGACATGTGTTGAATGGGGGTGCCTTCGTTGAAGGTTGGGCGTCAGGCTGGCAACTCGATGTCATAAAAACCAACTGCCAATCATTAGCAGACTGGAGTACCGCTGTGGCTACCCCTAACCGGGAAAAGCCGAAAGACAAACAAGCAAACAAACTTTCATTCTTAATAGTCAAGAGATTATTTAGGCTATTTTAAAACTAACATTTTCAGTGTAGATTGCCAAACAAGAAATACTCTATTAAACATGTGCCAAACATTTATAAATGTACACTGAAAGATGCTTTGGAAATTTTAGTTATATTCACACTAAAATGGGTGTGTGGGAGGGTTAGAAAAAAGCTGTACTAAGATTGAAATCCCTTTATTGACCAACAGAAAAATTTCCTCTAGCACCTACTCCATATCATAATGAGGAGTGAACATTGACGTAAATTTAGTAATATTATTCCAACATCACCCGTAGTTTGAGTAATGACCATTTCACAGTGTCTATTGACCTTATCAGGTTCTCTGGGAAAATGATATTTTTTCCAGTGTACTCTAAAACGTGAGCATATTTGGTGGAAACTTTTTTTTTTAAATTGTTGTACTTTATCTCCGGCAAAGCCTCAGGGTATTCTCTTTTAATGAACTTTATATTAAGTGAATCCTTTTTGTGTTTACATTTGTGGTCATCTATAGTAATTTGCTCACTTTTGCAAACCTCCAACTAAGTATACATCTCCTAGTGTAATGGTAATGATTACAACTATAACACAGGTACAAGGTTTCAGATTTAGTAGGAGAACACATGAAACAGAAACTTTAAGAGTTGAGACATTCCTTTTAACTGTAAAATCAAAGGGATTTACTCTAGCCACAGAGACATTAAATGTCAGTTTTGAAAATGAACTGGTCCTATTCCAAAAGCCATGAAATATATCTAACTTAATTGGGTTACCCTCTCTAAACCATGAACAAATCATTACAATTTAAACAAAAATTGCTTTTTTTCTAAGACATATTTTCATAAATGCAGTTTTTCCTCTAAAAGCTCAGCATATCATTAGCAAAATCTGAGGCCATAGCTACCCCACTAATGTGGTGAGCACATTTTTTTCAAACATAAAATCATTGTTTTTCAAAATAAATTCAAAACAAATATAAAACGTGAATAAAAACATCAATATAATCAGTCAGCTGTTCCAATGTGACTATAATCTAATGTACACTGACATTTTGTGGTGTTACAACATAAAAACAAACTGATGTCCAACATCACTAAGAAGTCACCATACCATGTGTGACTTCAAAGTCTTTAATTGTTCTTAATGAAATTTGTGAAATCCAAATTAAATGATATAAGTCTGTTAACGATATGTTTTAAATGCTGTTCAACATAAATTGCAAGGGATGAATTTTATAACCACCAGCAGAAACATTTGTCACTGGTGGATACTTTGCATGTTTATGAGTCTTTGGAATGAGAACAGGTTTGGAATGGGTCACATTAAAATAATCTACCAAATCTGCATTAATACTTTCATAACTTAGGAGTACAAAGAAAGAGAATCAATGCATCTGTATTCCTGGTGTAGTTTATTGTTGAACACTTTTCATTAAAGGTCACTGATGCCATTTTGCCTATTGTAGTCATCATTATTCATTAACACTGGTGCACGTCCTTTGTAACCCTTCATCACTTTGTTTTTTATGTTACTTGCTAACTCTTAAAACTTTCATTTGAGACACAGTCATAATAAAATAATGTATCATGAATGTTATTCAGGCAGCCAATGAATTGCATGTTTGCGTATATCCTCAAATATTATCAGAATAACAGCTAAATTTATACAGAAGCTAGGTTTTCACATTTTAGCAATATTATGAAATTTGTGGCACATACCTCTGTCAAAGAAGAAACTGTTGTAAACAGTCCCATTTTTGTGATGCTTGGTTATCAACACCTCTGCTTCATACCGAAATAAAGGTAAAACCTTTTTGTAATTAGGCTAGCTATGTCTTATTTGGTGAAACATCAAATAGGCAATCACTCTGATGTTCAAACCATCACTCTTTTTTTAATCTTTTATTTGATTTAACAACTAAAAGAGTTGAAACACAAATGAACAAACCACAACAAGAAAGAAAGGATAAAACTATATACAGTCATCATTAACAAAATTTAGTACAAATTATGCAAAACCATTAATATTTTTCTAATAAGTGTAGATTTTGCTAAGCTGTACATTTCTATGTTACATTTGATGTTCTTTTATAAATAGCTTGTTATTCTTTATTGCGCACATTTTTAGCTAAACGTATAAAACCACTAAATGAAAGAATGCTTTAACCTTTCCAATTCATCGTATATACTTTTCTAGCAATGGCCAGAATTGACCAAAAGAGATGCATTTGCATTTTTAGAATCAAATCTGGAATCAGAACATTGAATAATATTAAAGAATCAGTAATATTACAGTTATCATTCCATGAAGCCTTGACAACATTTCTTAAATTTTTTCAAAATTGCAATACCACTATACATTCAATAATCATGTGCATCTAGGGTCTCATCACATCTCCAACATTTTACTGCTTTTTTTTGTATCAATGCAATTTTATGGGGTATTAAAACATTTCTATGCTGATACTTCCATATAAAAATTTCCCAGTAAGACGAGCAAGTGGTGTTATTAGCAGATTTCAAATGTAATTTTTTATTATCTGTTGGAAATATTTAATTATTAACTTTCATTGAATAGTCCCAAAAGAATGAATGAAAACATAAAAAAATCAGTGCTTAAAATATTATATATTATTGACACATAATACTTATTTTTGTCTCAACAGAATTGATACTGAAAAAAAATTCTACATTCTTTGGTAAAGAATTTGTGTTTATATTTTTTACCATTTTTATTTTATTATTAATAAATTCTCTTAAAATTTGTGTAGCTAATCAGTTATCTATTATTATCATATCTGGCTAAAAGATAATTGTCCATATGTATTTTATTACCATCGACAATTGGTGCCAGAATTTTAAATTATTTTCTTCAAGGTTTAACATATTACTCAAATTAAAATATTCTAAGCAATCAACTGTATCGGCTATAGGAAACATCAGGAATAACAATTGTTTAATCAAATAATTGCTATCCATCACTTTCCCAAAAATAGTAAAAATATGGCTAATACTGGGAGTAAAAGAGGGAAATGTTCTGATATTCAAACAAAAATATTTTAGAACCCAATATATTTCATTAATTCCAAAAGAAGAATATCATAATTTTATATTACACTTATTTCATGTATGTTTATTCCAATTTGAAGTATAAGAAGCATTTAACCAGTTAATTATTATATTGATAATAGTTCATTTCACATACAAATCAATATTAGAAAACCCAATTCCATTATCATCCCAGCTACTCACATGACAGTCAAAACCTATCCTAGATTTTTGAGGACACCAAAGCAACTTAACTAAAATTGAATTTAACTGCTTAATTTTTTTGGGTGCAACCATGATCAAGGATTGTATATAGTATAACATTTTTGGTAAAATAGTCATTTTTATCAATGAAAGCCAGTCTTCCATAGTAAAAAACATGTTATTCCAATTAGTTAATTTCAGTATTGTATTTATTAAACCAACCAACACCAGAAACCGACTGTAGAAGGAAAAAGACTAGCTGGTAAAATATAGTAACTTCTGCACAGCTCGAACAGAGTATAACACACATATAGCCAACACTAGTGTTCCACCAAAATTCAGGCTAAATCCACTCCTAATGATAAAAAATGATTATTTTATTAAAAATAAGGTTTAGCGCTTTCATCTGTTAAAAATCAGACTTCCTCAGAACCAAAATGGAGTACTTCCTGTTCACATTTAAATAACCTTTTTGGCGCAAAAAATTCAAAAGGAAATGGAGCTCTTAAAGAGACATAGTCATAATAACTCCATATATACATACTACTATGCTAAAAACAGCTAAGCATTTCAACAGATCCAGTGTGCTAATATAAAAAATGACAATATAAATATAATGACAATGTAAATAAATAAAAATGATTATGGTAAATAAAATAAAATGCAACAAAATGCACTCTGCACGTACTAACTTCATCTTAAAACATACTCCAAATATATGTAATAGTGAAATGGTAAAACTTGCATGACTAGTGCTCATAAATTGTAACAAGTCAACAAAAATCAAAATACAATGGCAACATCCATGATATATCTATGCCATGATTAAAATGGTTTAATACTTATATTTTCATTTATGCCAGGTGACCTAATGGCATCTGTCAAAATTTGCCACTTACTTTCTTTCATGGCTAAAAGTACTTTCCAATTTCCTCCATAAGTAAATACTTCTACATAATCTATAATGGCAAATTTAAAACCATGTGATTCACCATATATGGATATGTGTTTATAAAGTGCATTGTTATTGTCTTTAATCTTTATCTTATAAATATGTTCATATACTCATTTCCTAAGGACTCTCTCTGTTTTGCCTATATAGAATGCGCTGCAGACATAACATGTAGCAATATATATGACTTGTTTGGTGCTACAATTTCCTGCTTTGCATTTAATATTAGTCTTGTTGATATCTTCTAACATAATATTGCCTACCTCATTTATGGCATAACATTGTTTGCAGGTACCACATTTTCTAGTTCCCATCAAGAGCTTTGTATTGTGTACTTTTTTTGTTTAGAAGCTTTCTCCAATAATTTTTTAATGTTGGGTGCTGTTTTATATACAAAGCTCGGATAATTGCCCAAAACGGAAGCTGTATCATCATTTACTGTTATTAAGTTCCAATGATGTCTTAAAATATCTCTAATATACTTCATGTAAGGAGTATACATCAAGACGCAAACTCGATTACAACACATACCTACATCGTCATATCCCTTCTTTCTATTATGAATCTTCATAAAATCTAAAGACTTGCCCAATAAAGGTGGAAATTTTTTACCCCATTCATTCTTCACATAGTTGGAAACTTGTGATAGTAGGGCTGAGGGGTATCCTCGATTACTAAACATATTACTTATTCGGTCAACTTCCCTTTTCATGATTTCTCTTGTAGATCACATACGAGCTGCCCTAATACATTGTCCTTTGTAAATATTTCTGAATATATGGGAAGGGTGATAACTATTAAATTCAATATAGTCATTTGAAAAGGTTTCCTTCCTATGAATTTGTGAAATAAATCCCTTATCAGAATGGCTAATATATGTGTCCAAATATGCTATGCCACTCTCACTGATTTTATGAGTGAACTTTAAAAAAATTCATTGTGCCATTAATAAATTCCATAAAATAATTAATCTCATCTTTTGAACCCTTCCATAAGATGAATAAATCATCCAAATATTGTGTATAATATGCTATATTGGAATAAAATTGACTCTTGAACACATATGCTGTTTCCCATTCCAACATGACTAGATTGGCGAAAATGGGGGCACAAGATGCCCCCATAGCCACACCTTTGTATTGCCTAAAATATTCACCTTGAAAATGTATATAATTATGGTCCAAAACTAGTCCCATAATATCTACCATAAGGCATATGCTGTCCCAGTCCATGTTTGAAAACTTTCTCAGACTGTTACTGAAATACTCTAAACCTATATCCTTAGGGATACATGAAAAAAGATCCACTACGTCTATGGTGATAAAAATTAGATCCTTATTCCATATGTCTGATGTAAGCTGACTAAGAAACGTCCAAGAATCCTTTATTAAGTGAGTGATTTTTTTCATAAATGGGCTTTACCCATCTATCAATGGCGACTCCTAAAGTATATGTTTTGGATCTTGAACCAGAAACTATAGGCCTAAAAGGAGGCTGGGTGATACACTTGTGTACTTTGGGAATTCCTATAATAGTAGCCAGAGTCGGATATTCAAATTTTAAATATTGGTAGATCTCACTGGTAATTCTATGATCAATAAAATATTCTTCTGATGTTAGATCAATTCTTTTGTAACCAATATTAATCTCATTTAACGACACTACTTCATAATTATTTGATGAATATAAAATATTATGCATTTCATTAACATAATCAAATGCATTATGTATCACAATTCCGCCCCCTTTGTCGGGTTTCATTAATCTAATACCCTTATTGCTGATAAATTGATTTAAGCATTGTCATTCTACTTCATTCAAATTGTCCTCAATATCTAGCTTATAACAACTGTTGGTCTTAAGATTTTTCATAAATTTATAAATATCATTACACACCATCTTCTCATATTTACCCACTTGATTATTTGATATGGGTATATACGTACTTTTCTTTTTTAATCCAAGATGTTCAGTCGGTCCTTGTTGCGTGTTATGTTCTCTAAACTGCATAGCTAAATTGAGTCTTCGACAAAATAATTTGACTTCTTTAATAATATCCACAAGTTGGAAACCCGTAGATGGAATAAATGTCATACCTTTACTGAATAATGTAAAAAATTCTGGAGTAATGTTCATATCAGTATAATTAAACACCTTAAACCCATTGTAAGTATGAATAATGTTTTCCACTTGGGTTTTATTCCTATCATTATGTTCTGGGCACTGTTTGCTATCTTGACTATCAAACTCAACCGTGTGCATACTATGAGATATGTCACAAACTGAAAATTGTTTAGGAAACTTATCTGCTTTAACTATTTTATTTGATTTTTTGCCATGGGGTAAAATCTGCCCCCCTGAAAATTAGTTTCCTTATTGAAATATTTACCTCTATTTCTATTATATACTGTGTTATCAATGGAAGTTCTATCCTGTGGCCATATGTAAGCTCTATTTTGGTAATATAACTCTACATCTCTCTGTATTATCTTATTCTTCCTGTTGAATATTCCTTTGGCCTTTTGTTCAGCATAGTAGAACTGTTTGTCATATAAATCTTTCCACTGTGTAAACGATATATCATTTACTATATCTTGGTTCAATTTCTCAACATAATAAAATCACTGGGCATGTTTCAGGTGGCATGAACAGGACAGTGGGTCAACATAATTATGACTGTCTTGATTTATTTTTAAGGGATGAATATGATTTTGGTACTAATGTTGAACATGGTAGTGGTCAAGACGAAGCAGGACAACATGCCCCTTTTAAGGGCTCGATAAGGGACTCAATTAATATGCTCGGAAATAAATTATTAAATATAAAGAATGTTAAGATAGATAATGCATATTTAACCAAGTGTAATTATTAGCTTGTACTTTTCTGTTTAGTATAAATCCTGTTTGATTATTTTCAGTTAAATTTGGCAGTATGTCATTTAGTCTTTTAGATAATATGGACATAGATATTTTCTAATCGATGTTTAAAAGAGAAATGGGCCAATAAGAACAGCATAATTTGGAATATTTTCCTTGTTTCAGAATAGGCTAAATGAAAGAAAATTTCCAGGAGGGAGGTATATTCATTTCATGTTTTAATCTCCCAGAATGCTTTTAATAAAAACTTTAAAGTATTTTCTGGAATTAGTTCTTATAATTCTGGAATTATACCATCTAGTTCTTGGGCCTTTTATTTTTTAGGTTTTTGATTTGTTCTTTCAGTTCTTTAAAGGAGATATTGATTTATCTAAGCTCATAACTTTCTCCTTTGTTAACCTATTTTTGATGTTATATATATTTTTAAATTATCTGTTAATTTATCATTTTCCAAAATGAGTTTTTTATCATTAATTGATTTATAATGATTTCAGAAGATTTTGTGTATGTCCTTTAAACCAGTTACTTTTAGGGATGTTATTTACTGCACAATTAATTTCATTGATAGGATTCATATTGTTTAGTTTTTCAGATCTAATGGCCAATTTATGTAATTTTTTAGTGTCAATGGAGTATGACTGTAACTTAAGTTTTTACAAATTTATCAAGACTTTACGATTTAAAATTTCTAAACATTTCTGATTTAATGCTGCCAATTCAGAATTTGTGATTTTATCATTAGGTTTTAGATTCAGTTTTAATTCATCAATTTTAACGTGTAATCTGTCAATACCCTAACCCATCCCTTTATCTTTAAAAGACAACAACCTAAGGCAAGCTTTTAATGCATCCTATAATATAATATAATATAATATAATATAATATAATATAATATAATATCTGAAACTTCTGCATTATTATTATTAAACTCCAAAAACAAATTTAAGTCTTTTAAAAAACATTCTTGAAATCCTTTAATCTTTATAATATAGGCCAGAATTCTCTGCCAAAAAATGAGATCATCAGTTAATCTATCTTAGAGTATAGATTATTGGAAATAAAAACCTTATCCATATTTGTTTGGGTTCCAAATCTGAATGAATAATGAGTATACCTAAGAGAATGTGTCCATTTTAAATCATATATATGTCTTACAGTCATTATGTTTATAAAATGGTTAAATTTGTTTGATGAGGCTGTTATCCTAGGTTTTTCACTCTTAGAAGTATCTTTATCAGATAATATACAATTAAAATCTCCAGCCAAGATAATTTCACCCTTTGCTTGTAAGGTTATAGTATCTAAGTATTTTTCAACTATTTTAGTTTCAGTTCCAGGTATCTAATATTCATTAATTAATGTATAATATTTCTTAATAATTTCTAACACAACCATACTCAACATTCCATTTTGATCAGAATACATCTGTAGACGTTTAGGCATAGTATGACACTTTTTCCACAATGTAAGAGTGCCTCTTCTTTTACATCTGTAACATACATAGTTATCTTATCCTGATATTTTGTCACATCTGTAAAACCAACAAAAGCTAGTGCAGCAGTCTAATAAACTATGAGGGTGATAACTCTTATTTATATCTCCTTAAAATTCAAAGATATTTCTGGTTGTAGTAACAGTGTTTTGTCAAGTACCAGGCATCAGCATGCCATTAAATATTTTACTACTGACATAGTGCTCCTGGCTTAGTTAAACTCGCTGCTGCTGATTCGAGGAATGAAAATGCATTAATTTCCTAATTATGATATGACCCTGTTAGTATGAAGCTGATAATGAACATGAACAATATAAGCACTAGAGGGATCAGCAGCCCAGAGTGACTTACCTCAGTGCAAACTTTGGATTTTAAGAAGGATCATCAGGGATAGTTTCTCTTTCAGGTAGTTTTATAAATAATACCAGAACACCAGATACTATAACTCAATTTCTTTTTAAGAATTCAGTACAATCCCAAAAAAAATACAAATCATAAATAATATTTAAATATTTCTAATTCACTAAAAAATTACTAGAATAACATTTTTGCATCAACATCTATTTTGGACAATAAGTATAACACTCAGATGTCTAGATTAATTGACTGTTTGTAATCCTGAATGATTTAACAGCAAATCAGATTTTTAAGGATAAAGCAAAAGTATGAACAAAACTCCATGGGATAAATCTTACTACTTCTGCTGTTTGACAACTGCTAAACAGCAGTGACTAATCTGGTGTGGCAGTACCAATGTTGCACAAGGCAGTGCTGAAATAAGTACATAACTAGTACTGCTGTGGTGTGTGTGTGTGTGTGGGGGGGTGGGGGTGTGTGTGTGTGTGTGTGTGTGTGTGTGTGTGTAAAACATCACTGATTTTGATCTGTGCATGCACCCAATAATGCCAGGACACATACATTATTCTTCTGTGTATCAAGTTTAACCTGAATGGTGCTGAGATATGTCCCTTTTAGGATAAAGCTAATAATAGCCTCTGTTTACAACCACACCCATTTTAAAACAAGCCCTGCTCAAATGTGTGTGTAGAGATTGTGTGGATATTACATCTTTAATTTTCATCACAGTCCAACCTGAAGTCATTATAGCTGTGTTTGAGCTGAGGGCAGTGTTTCTCACAGACCTCAGAGGTGTACAAAGAAGGTTACTATAGCTTGTGTAAGAGAGGTGTACTGTCTAGGAGCAACAAATTTGAATATTACTGAAATCATTCTCACAATCATGTACTAGGCACATATACATGTGGCTACCTTTGGGGTGAAGAACATGCTATGTATATGTATATCATCAGTCACTTGAAATATATGACAAAGGCAATTTAAATCTCTGCTTTCATCCCAGTCTTACACCAGAGGGATGCATAGGCAGTGACTTGTCTTTTTTAGAGGGTTATGGAGGTAGGCAGTATTTCTAGATAAGACTTAAATATTCTCACAACTACTGGCTTGTTAGTTTACTGTAAGCTACAATTTTGTCAGCTTTGAAAATAAAGCCTTGGGCACAAATTATGCCTTGAAAGAAAAAAATAAGACTGAAATTATTTTTTCTCCATAATTTTTATTTAGGCAACCATTGGAGTAAAATGTTGAGAAAATGCTCTAAAATGCATCCCAGACCATCTGTAAACCTGTGGCTTCTTGGGCCCTGACTTGAGTTATTTCCTAAGTGGTTATTACTGGGCTGTCTTGTTCAGGAAAGGTGTGTTGAAGGATGCAAGGAAAACTAAAGCTGAACCACAACAGTAAATTTCTTTCCTTAATCATAATTTCTGTTCAAGCTATTATTGGATGAAAAGGTTGTGTAAAATGCACTTCAGAGCATATAGAAAGTTATGGCTTCTTGAAAAAGCTTAGAATAAGGCAAAATGTGAGAGAAGGAAGAAAAGGTAACGTGGATGGTATGGGGAGCCCAAAGAGAAAGACTCAGAGGAGAGGACTGGAGGGTGTGTGTGTGTGTGTGTGTGTGTGTGTGTGTGTATGTGGGGGTTGAAATGTAGGTCCAGTCATCATTTCACTTTAAGTCCAGACCTGTACATAGACTTGTTGCAATGTATCACTGTTGCAACTAAGTGCCAGTAACTCTAACTGCCCCTTTGTTAGACAGCTCAACATAGGGATAGTGTGATACATAGGCCTGTTGTAATGTAAATGCAGGTCTGTCTGTGGACACTACTCCTAAAAGTTTGCAGCATGAAATAAAAGGTTGCTTAGGATGGATGGCATTGTTAGGATGATACTTATACTGGAAGTGCCTAGGGGGCCCCCAACTTGACATTTGCTGGGGCCCTGAACACGAATCTACCAAGATTGACTAATCTTTAAATAACATTTTTTCCAATCTTTTTTTTAGAAAATGTGCTTCTTGTAAGAGGACTATATGCCCTTTATTCATTTTGATAAATTTGAATAAACTAGTTATTTTTATATTATTATTAAGGCCATTGACATTTAATGATAAATTCTTATACATCAATATCTAAAAAAACAAATTTGAAACATCTATACAATGATTTTTCATATAATAGATTGTGGTTAATTCTAACACATTTTGTTATGGACAAAACAATAACTTTACCTACTGACCTTCTGAATAAACTACTATTTACATTTACAATCATGGAGCAACATGTTCCTGGTTTGATGAGAGTCTCATTCAAACCACCCTCTCTCCACATTTCACTACCCATAATTCTCCATTTGCTACTGCCATAATGAATAAAACCAATAATGAAAAATTATTATGAAATGAGTAACTCACTTTTATAACAATTTATTTAATACCAACTTATTCATTTCCAAACTTAATTATTCATACTAATATAAATGTGAGTAAAGTATATAGCTAAAAATCAGGTATTTAAACAAGTATAAATTAAATTACATTTATTTGTATAGACTAACTAGATGATGAATTTTGCTTATATTTCTGGGGAGCTTTTCTCCCTCGGCCTCTGCTGAAAATGGGCTTCTGGCCCAGTTGGACTTTCCCGGTACATCAATGTAAATAAATACATTAATCAACAATAAATAAATCTAAATAAAGATTTATTTCCTCTTATTCCAATCTGATAACCATTATTCAGCATGAGTTTGGCAAAATTTATACATGGTGTATAGTTGGGAGTTCATTTGAATCTACATCTGTATATATCTACTGCTCTATACCTTACACATATACTCTGTAATCGAACACAAAGCACTATACATTATAATGTTGTCAATATGCAATGAGCTTGGTTGTTAAATACATATGCCACAACTTTATAATTATGATTTTCATCAGAAACAAAAAAAAATAGCACAAATAAATGCAAGCATTTAAATGTTTTCTCTCTAATTTTATCTAAGCAATCTAAAGGCTGCTTGTATGCAGACCCTACATCAGACGTAAAGACTTTCTAAGTATATATTGATGAGCCTATGGTTCCCTAAAGTAAGCTTGTATTTCACATCTGCATGCATGTATATATTTCTGCCCAACCAGAAATAAGTGGAAAAATATAAGATGAAGTAGATATTTTCTACTTTGAGTTGGTTTAGGCAAATATTTCAATAACATTTGAACACTACTGTAATTTGAAGGCATTTTGATTTAGTAAAATTTGTGTACATATTCTGTCAGGAACTTCACCACAATAAACCTGTAACTATATTTGAATTGCTTTATTTATTTTAATAGTTTTATTTTACCTAAGTACATTTTATGCTCTCCCCACCTTCTCTTGCCTCGTTCTCCTTTATTTTAAACAAATGTAAATAAATACATACATAATTTCATTTTCTGGCTAAATGCAAAACAAGTATGTACTTAGAAAATGTATCAGTACTGCTTACCCATAAAAGCAGTGCTACATCTAGTAATGCTACATAAAAACAAAAAAATAGCAATGTTGTTATACATGGAATGCATCACACAGTTAAGTGTTTTGATTTTCTTGGCAGTATGACTAATAGACTAATTAGTATAAAACTATTGCAATTAAATGAGATGCAAGAACATAAAACAGTGGATTAAAATAGGAAACTAAATCTGTTTCCTTCACCCTGTAGATTTGGTCTAGCATAACATTATGGTAACAATGGAGAAGAGCTGAGCACATTTGTTTATTCTCTAATTTACATTTCCTCATATTACTGATCACATAGCTTGAACCATTACTGCAATAGGCTAGCAACAAAAAGCAACTCAACATCGACAGGCAGAGTAGATGCAGGGGTCCAAGGTTATCATTTCTGAATACTCATTTTATCATCTGTGATTTGTTCTTACTGCTGCCATGTTTCCTATTGTTCTTTCATGGCAACTGCAAAAAAAGAAAAAAACTTTAATTACTGTTGCCTCAAACAGGACACAAGTACTGTTGGCTCTTAAGTCACGAGTATTTTCTTAATAATGAAAAATCCCTAGCAATGTAAAAGGAAAAAAAGACAGTAAAACTTTACTTGCAGTCATATTCATGTTTTCTACTAAAGTCTTCTACTGACATATTAGTTTAAATGAATTATATTAGAAAAAACAAACTGTGTGTGTGTGTGTGTGTCCATGAGACGGAATGAATGAGAATTACCTAAACTGGAAACAGAAATGACATATTATAGATGGTTATATAAAGACCAAATGATGTGTCTATGTTACTATATCACCCTGTAGTGCTAGGTGCTAAAGGTTGTTACATGTCTGAACTATTAATCATGCTGACACTGACAGCCAGGCAAATCCTGACCAGGAGTAGTTCTGCATTGTCTATCTCTGTAGAAATGTCAGTGTACGATGAGCAGAAATGTCTTTCTAAAACATTTCTCAGAGATTATAATTTGTCTGTGTCATAGCAAAGGTGCACCATCAGTGTTGCAAAATATCTCATGTTTCCCTGCAGATTGAAGAAAAATGATGTAATGCAAAGGAAGATTGTGTGCAAGCTGGTCAGCTTTGATGTTTCATATTAACCTCAACAAAATTATGCCATTTATGTTACAATTAAAATGTTTTAATTACTGATCTAACTATAACAAACTGAGAAGTGAAGCTGTAGCTTTAAATCCAAAGTGCATTGCCTGATAAACAGTTAACTGAGGATGCTTAGACCTTTTTCAGTTATCATTGTAACATTCTAAGCATCATACATAAGTTTGAACGTCACGCATGACTTCCTGGTTCCTCAGTTCTCAGTGAAGCATCTTTGCGAAGCTTGCAGTGTTGAAAAGGAGCTTGCAAATTTATTATATTCTAAGGAAAAACTCCACGGTACAGTCAAGTAGTCAAGTAGGAAAGTGGCCACAATGGTGAACTTTGCCATTTTCTACAGTATAGTGTGATTTCAGAGTTGAATTATTTAGTTAGGTGGGGTGTGGGGGTCAATGCCCCCCTTTTAGGTGGGTTAGATTTGCTCTGGGTTCATTTTAAAGCATTGTTGGCCAAGTGATTATTTTCCCGGTGCTAAATTATGGTGATTGAGGTGTTTGTAAAATTAACTTTAGGCAACCACATCTCGATGTTTTGTCTTTCGTTGAAGTGGCCATTCAGGAAATAGAAGTACATCCAAACACACACACACACAAATATATATATATATATATATATATATATATATATATATATATCTGTATATATATATATATATTACTTGTGTGCTTCCTAAGAAAAAAATGACAACAGCCACACTGAGATTCATATACAGTTGAGTAAGAATGTTTAACAGTAAACTCACTGGAATGATGTTTTTATATGCCTTTTACTTGTTTGAAAGCTAAATATTAAGCCTCTCCTTGTCAGTCTTGAGTGCATGGATTCCTATGGACTGGATAACCTTCACTGAGTGCAACAGCATCCATAAGGGCTGCCCTGCATGCAGCCATAGACGTGGTTTGTGCTCTTACCAGCATCCAGGTAATAAAGGTATATTTTAGTTGCCTAAACCCTCCACTGTAAGAATGTGTGACCAACTTCACCACAAGGGCTGGAACATCTCTCCCCATGTAAACACATGCTTCTCTGCACAGGAGATGAAGGTCTCTTCCAGCTGGAAGCTAAGTAAGATGTATGCCACATTTGGATCCAAATGATCATAGCAGTCTGTGTATTGCTCTGAATCCTTCTTCCGAGAACAGAATACCCCCATCATCCTCCCTATCATCTCCAACAGATGCTTGAGTTAGTAATGGAACCTGGGTCAGACAGGCAAAAGTCAGGACTGTATACCTCTCTGCCAGGAGAGTTGCCTACCAAAAACAAAATTTAGCAAGGTGATATATATAAAATGGTAATTTATTCAAAGTAAGAAACAAGGGCTGCTGCTGATGTTTGCTCTAAAAGCTTAGTTGAACAAATAAGATTTAAGGGAAGCCTTGAAAGTGGCCAGTGTGGAACAGTGGACACTTTCTTAGCCAATGAGGCAGTAAACTTTACAGGTGCAGTACTTAATGAGCAAATGATTGCACACCAGAAGATTCATAACACCCAGAAACACTAGTAGCCAAAAGGTGGTGGAGTACATTCCCAAATTGTGCAGCCAGGAACAGTCAACCCTTTCAGGTAAGAAGGACCAAGGTCATGTTAGGATAAATTCAAGACCAGTACGATTATGCACAGTAATAACTGGTCATGTACATTTGTTAGTTAACTTGCTTATACAGAAACACACACAAGTCCCTTTTTTTATTATCAGTCACCCCTCTTCTTCCTAAAACAGTGTTAAATTCCAAACTTGTATAATTCATCTTGCTCTTTGTTTATGTGACATTACACGACTTCTTCATATCTCTACTTCTGTCATTGCCAATTGCTATCTTATTTTCATTAAGTTTATTTTGGACCTTATCCTTAGACTTTGTAATCAGTCACTGAATTGTTTTCTTGCAAATATTTTGCCACCTGTGCCTACTGACCATAAACCTACCCAACTGTAGTTTTGTCCCTTCATTCTTCCTGAATAAGTATTCCCAAAGCAGGGATAAAAGCAGTCTGGACAGGCCATCCTTCAGGCAGCCACCATGGTAGTTTGGGTCCTGCCTGACATACATGCAATGGAAGAACATTTCATGGGATGTAACTTCTTCCCTGAATATGGGATACTTCACCTGTGTCAACAGAGGGGCCACTGCACCTTGTCTTGTTACTGCATGCTACCATGCATTCAAGATATGTGCTGTAGCATTCGTGGTTTTGTGGCTTAAAGACTGATTTTGGGCCTTTCTTTGAATCATTCTCCCTCCTCCAGTAGTGTGTTGCATTGGACAATAAAGGTTAACACTCCTTTCCTCTGAGTGGACACACTCATCCTCCCACCAGCCAAAGCTTCTGATCAAATCCAGGTAATTTGGGTCATGTTCAGGGCTTTAACTATTTGTGTCAACATTGCAGGCTAGTCACTGAAACTTGGTCCACTAATAGAGCTCCTTCACAGCTCTTTATGTGTGTCAGTATGCATGGCCTCAGGCGAAGTCAGATGTATCCCACAGCACTGGATGTAGAAATCATTTTTCTCTTATTTTCCTCTTAACATTTTGTCAGAATATCCTGTAACATAATTCTATGTATAACATTTAATTGTGAAGTTCCTTTTCAGTATAATAATGGAGCTTATGACCCCCTTCATTGACATTCAACCCCAATGGGTTGGGACAGAAACATTTTTATGTTGCAACTGGTCTAACACACTTCTCTGTATCTGTGAGGTAGACATTTGCAATAGCATTACTAATCTTTTATAGTACTCTCATATTGCTCAGTTATTCCATTTTCTTGACATTAACACTGTTTTAGTAATCATTCGTCAATATTTTCACAGGTATTCTGGCATTTTACTGTTAAGTTTACATCCTATACATGTTGGCTTACGCAAATCTAATATATCCTTACAGAACAATGTATGCAAAATGCATCCCCGTCTTTTTGTCTTAGTTGTTAGGAATAAGCTGCATTCCTTTCTATTAGCTCACCTGCTGCACTTCTTCCACTTGTATTCAATAGTAATACTTAAGTATTCACACATATGTTTGAAGTGATCTGAAGATTCTAGCAAAGTCTATCAGTGTTATTATCTGATATAGATAAAATGCCACTCAATTGATTTATCATGATCGAACCACTTAGCTTTACCTGATTTACCCATATGAATGGCAGATGCAAGTTAACACTTTTTCATTTATAGCAACAGAAATCTGTTGGTCTTGAGGGTTCATGTTTTTTGTCTGTATGTAAAAAAATGGTTGCTTGAAAGCACACCAGATATATGAGGCTGGCTACTATGAATTGAGTAAAGAATTGGGCAAAAATCCATCTTTATTTTAAAATTTGCTATGCACTTTCTGTTTCAACACTAATTTTCATGTCTTGAAAAAGAAGTAAACTTTGTATTTACTATTTTCATAATTATTTAATATGTATAATTTATTATACCATTAGGATAAATTCACACCCTTGATGTAAAATTTGTGTCTATTTTCTGCTGAAGCATATTAATAAAGCATGAATTATCTCTAATCATTTTGTGTTCTAAGTATTTGAAGTGCTTGTACTGTGGGTATCTTCATTGCAGATAATGTAGGGGAAAACTAGGCTAACTTTAAAAAGACAAGAAAGACCTTTTATCCATTCCTATCTGTCAGCACCAGTGGGAGGACAATAGGATGTACAAGTGGTTTTCTTTTCACTCTCAGTATTTTGTGTGTGTCATGTATCAGTATTTCATGTGTGTCTTGCATCAATATTATGTTATCTCTTTCAGTACTTTTTTTGCAGTGACTGTTGCATTTTAAGTAAATGCATCCAACTGTCCATTTTGTCTGAAAGCATTATTGATGCTGAGCTTGATTTGCTGATGTGTCAAGAGAAAAAAAATTATGCTGTTATGTGGCAAACACAGTCTTTTCTCTAACTAATGCTTCACCATTTTATCTCCTTGACAGCCCCCACATCATAATATTTTGCCCAGTGGCTCCTCTACCTGAAGCCAGTTGGACTATTTGTTCCATGGAGGGCAAGAGCCAGGTATCCCCATGAAAGGCAAGAGCGCTTCTACCTATTAATTCCGGTCTCCACTGAGAGTTAAATGATATGGAATGGGCAAGCATCAGGTCTGAATTAACAATCTACCCTTCCCTTCTACAGGAAGCTTGCAGACTCACGACTGCTACCTGATCACAAGTAGGAGGTGCGCATGATTCCTTATATCATGTCATGTGACATGCTATATACTGGTGATGACCCCCCCCCCCCATTGGTAGGTGTCAACAATGTCATAGGTCTAACATGGCTCTAACCTCTTCTTTCCTCCTGGATGAGCAAACTAGCAATCCCCTAGTGGAAGTCATCCTCCACTGCCTGTTGTCTCAGGAAACCATGGCACTTGCAGAACTTGGATCTTGTGGGGCTTCATTCCTCTGTGCCACAAAGCTGGTCATCCCTTTCCCATTTTTATTGTTAAGATGCCATTATTTCCTATCTTTATTTTGTGGAGCAACCACCAGTCTAAATTGATATTAAAAAAACAGACAGTTTAGAAGCTTCATCATTTGTTCTTATGCAGGGTCACTTTTTTCTTGGAAGTTTGGCAGTACATCAATAAACTACAAATGCCATATTACAATCCCAAATCCAGCATGGATATGGAAGCTTTTTCTCCAGATCTTGTGCACTGGAACATTTGAGTGTGATTAATCCTTTAAGGTTTCCGCATTTGTTAATGAACCATTCATTTGCACTGCCAGATCATTTCCTGTCACCTCATTAGGCTCCTCCTTAGGCTAACTAATCAGCCACACTGTGGCGCTAGGTCAGATGGAGCACAACACTAGCACACGATGTACTGATGTCACAGTACGTCAGAAACATTCTGTACATTATGCGCATGACATTATCAAGCTACTGTAACCTCTTGCAGTATTGTTGCATCATTTAAGGCATTTTGTACTTCAGCAGTGTCTGCACAAACATTGAAGCTTTCCAGAGTCCCTTTGGGTTAAGAGAGATGATCATTGATTATTGCATTGAATATCTGAGTCATTGCCTTTCTGGAACCCAGACTGATACCCTTACATGGGTTAGTGATGCTACAAAACCTCTATGGTACTTTTTTAGGAAACATTGTTGATGCTGTGAGTCTCTTTGTAAAAATCACATGGAAAGCAAGTGCAAGGAAGAATCAGAAATCTCTCCGCCTTTCAACTCAATTTAGAGATTATTAGAACTGTGCATGTCTGCTAGTTGTGATTAGCAGAGGTTTGGGGGCGGGGGGGGCTGATGTCTCATAAATCAATTACTATATGCTGCTACAGAACTGTTCACAGCTTGTGATGTGAGAAAAGAAAGATTCTTTTGAGAATGTATGCCATAATTCTAGTAATTGCTTGGACAGTTGCTAGAATTGCCTAAGTGAAGAAAGTAACAAAACCAGATCTGTTCATAATTTACACATGAATTTCTTCAATCAAATACCCTGCAGGGAATTGTATACAATTAGTATACCTCCTGCATTAACAAGAACAGACTTCAGATTTCAGCATCAGTTTAGTTCACATTCTGCTACTTGTACTGCATTTATTGACATACTTGGTCTTATCCTAGGTTAGGTGAATAAGGTGACACTGCAAGGGCACTATTCCTAGGATGCATTCAGAACAGTAGTCTAGGCTGTCAGGACACAGGCTATTGTCAGATATATTATGCACTTCATTTACTTTTCCATTGTTCCCGCAGGAGGAGAGTTTGTGTTTATGCAAATTAATTTTAATGTAAGTATATCTGTTACTGCTCATGTAGGAACAGGTACAGTGAAAACATAAAATCATGTAACCCACTACCCATTAATAACATAACCTAGTTTATTATTTACTCTGCTGCAGTTTTCATTGAACCACAAGTTGCTAGAATAATTGCAGTGTGAATTTCAGCATATATTACATTACTCAGCTTGATATGATTGTCAGAAGGATGCAGTCTCTTTCTCATCAATACATGTCCAAATGAACTGCTTATCCCTAAGATTATGCGCCCTTTAACCTACCTCCCTGGTGCAGAAGAATTCCTGAAGCCTTAATCTGCATCTCTTTCGGAATATGTACAAGGAAAGTGTGTACAGAGCTTGTAATGATGCAAATCCATTCCTAGTGACCACCTGTTTTATTTTACAGCATGTGAATAAATAAAAGATTGCACCTGATGCTAGCTAAAATGTATTTGTTTTATTCTGTCATGCATCTTGTATGAGAAAGTACTAAAACAAATACCTGAATAACATGCATCAGTCATAAAAATATATGACCCACAGGGTTGTATTGCTGCACTGAATGGATCAAGAAAATGAAAGCTGATTATCCCAGTTCCCTTCAATAAAACATGTGACACCACAATGACATTTGACAACCTTTATTAATTTCCAACATAACTTTATTACATCATTTCAAATGCTAATTATAACATGAATTACCTTGTAATCACAACGTGTCAAATCCTTGTAACATATATCAGGGCAGCATACCCTGCTCACCCTGTTCCATACCTCCACTCGCTTTGTCTTATTAATCAAGCAGCATCCTACCACTCACTTTCATCCTCCAAACTCCTTGCATCAACACCCAACACCAAGAGTGGGAACAGAAGACGGACAAGCCTGCCCCTCTTACACTTCCAGTACCCACCTTCATAGCCATACCAACCAAAATATCCAAAAAAATAGAAAGGGAGTTACACTGATATAAAGCACCTAAGTCCGACCCAACAGCTACCTCACATCCACTAAAATCCTCTTAATAAATGAACCCTTCCCTTCCAAAATCTAATCAAACCTACCCTTAATACTTAATCTTAACCCCCTTCCCCAACAAACTCTCACCCCCATCCCCATTTAACTCTCTCTAACCCTTACCAAAGATGTCCCTGGACAAATTGGTTTGTTCCCAAACCTCATTTATATACAATTATAGGAGTTCATTAAAATGTACACAGTAACAGAAATAAAAAAAAGTTCTAACTTTTATTTTCTTGTTTTTAAGATAAACAGATTTTCATTAATACTAATTCTGAATGTGCAGTAATTACAGTGTGAGATTTAATCAAATAAAACAATACATTATTTTTCCTGACACCACCATATTTCATCAGTTAGATGTTCTTTAATTATTATATTATGTATTTCCAAATGTACGTCATGCAGGGGGTGTAATAGCCACAAGAAAAGCACAATTTGTATGAAATATTTGTTGCATTTCTCATAATGTAGTGCTGGAAAATAAGGGAACAGATTCCAAAGGACTTGCTCTTGCTGTAAATGACTTGCTACATTGTATGGGCCTATCTGTAAAGCAGGCTTACACACTGGAGTAAGTCATTTACTCTGAGAGCAAGTCTTTCAGAATCAGGCCAAAGATGACTGTGTCATACTTTCATTCCAGCTTTATTCCTAGTTGAAAATGCAAGATGCAAAAGTTCCCTGGAAGGTTTTCCAGTATATTTTAATGCACAAAATCATCAAAGATTGCTTATTCGATTCAATTACATCACTGGAATGAAAATTAAATGAGACATGAGATGGCTGTCACTAGAATGTTGACATAGACCACATAGCTGTGGAACTGCAGCATTAAATGCAACCTCAGTTAATTTATTGTGCATATGCTAGCTAGCTGTTTTGTTTGAGTTCATGCCACCAGGTGTGGTAATAGCACTAACAGTATACATCACACAGACAGACTCTTTCCACGAGGAGCTCACCAGAATGGAAATGCAGTATGTAATGTATGGTGTTCCTTTGAGATGTGACTTGCATGTAGTTTGCCAAAATGACCAGCTTGCTGCCTTCTAACATTGGTAGACTACATAATTTGTCAATATGTTATCTTATTTTTTTCATCTGCTATTTCTTTGGCACAAAGGCATACAACCATAGTTGTATAATGACCCTTGTGAACTATGACAAATTCGTGACCTGAGCAGCAGAGGTGTTGGCCAGAAAAATAGGAAGTCTGCAGATTATGCTGACCATCCCATCCTGTGGGGAAGGAGACTTACTTCCGGCTCCAGTGGAGGTTGGGTGTCATATTAGGCAGTACCTTACACTGTGGATATAAATACATTCACCAAGTAGCATGTTTGCACTGTGTCTGGAATCAGTGCATGTAGAGAAGTGATTATATGCTACTACTGTGGACACGATGGTCATAGGTGACAAGCAGACAAGGTATAAGACTATACAAAACCCTAATGGCTTCCAGGATGATGTCTTTCCTTGATTTCCTTATATTACCCTTTGAGGAGCATATAGACCAGTCAAGTTAACAGATAGCTGATAGACACCTGACATTGGAGGAATGTATGCACATGTGGACATGCTTGGACACACACACACACACACACATAGACACACATATCTAAATTTACATATATGAATTTGATATTAATCATCAATATGTAGAAACATCGATATACAATATAGCGAGGCTGACATGTCAACAGCATACTTCTGTGAAAGAAAAAATTGCCAAACTAAAACTGATTGAAAAAGGAAAACAGTCTCCTTTTGTGATCTAGGAACAAGAAGAAGAAACCAGAAGGTACCAGTAACATGCAGACACAGACATCTGCACATTGCTACTGTTAAGGAAGGTGTTTTAGTATGGGACTATTGGCAGGGGTATGGATAACGTTAGCACACATCATGTCACTCAGTTCACTGTCAGTAGTTATTTCAAATATCATTAATCCTCTGTCTATCTATCATACAATTGTATGTATCTATCTGTAATGAGAGAATTGACTACCCTTTTCCACTGAAGAAATGCAATCAAATGCTAAATATAATTTAAAGCAATATTTATTAGATGTCTTCATTATATATCCTATCATTTTTATTTGGTTGGTTAAAGGCATTTAAGTAATGGAAGAGGAACATAACTTACTCCATATATAATGTTATAGCCTAATGTGGCTGCAGAAAGTAAAGCTAAAAACTGCATTCATTTTGTCTGTAATAAATTCTTAAGTCAAATACTCTTAATATTCAAAGCTGAAATTAAGTAGTTTAGACTCTGAACTGGAACAGTTTTTATAGTTTGCTTTTCCTAGCAACAGAATAACTTCTGCATCTAAAGCAGATGGGCTGAAGCAACAAACAGCAGGGACATCTTTGAGGTTGATTTGCTTTGAATAAACTAAACAGCCAAAGGCAAGTACAAATTAACAGAATGACTATATCTGAGATGATGAGGTTAGCATGTGGTCACTGTGTGCTGAATTCAGTGCTATTAAAAAGTGAAAATAAAACTATCTGTATTGCTGGTTTTATTTACTTGGGGTTTCTAATGCAGAAAGAGATGCATTTGCAAAATAGGGAACTACACACTTACATGTAACAAACATTTAAAAATATAAAACGGCGGAAGTACAGTTTTGTTTTTCATATATAATTTGTGTGTGTATATGTGTATGAAATAGATAACTGTATTACAGATATAGATACATAATACACTTTTCTGATTTAGGCCTTTAGTCTGGACTTATCATAAAGGAACAGACCATTTAATACCATGACAGTCTCTAAAAGTGATGATGTGAGCTCTGTCTGTCTGACTTTCTGCCATGACATTATAATTACAGACTGGCTATTTTCTTTACATTCTGTTTCCAGACCTGTCTATTTTGAATTTGACCATATGTGGCAGGCAAAAAGAAACAGGAATGGAATGAATTTAAACTAGCATAGTTAATGCAGTGGGTTATATTCACACATCAGTTGTGCAAGGTACAGTTTTTTACTTTCATAAATGGAAAGGTGGCAGAATGTTGGTAAGAGATTAAATATTTATGTGATCTGCAGTGTTGGTAATATTATGCACCACTGCTACCCACGGACTCATCAGAGTAGAAAGTATGCTAATTCTCTTGTGCTTTTTGTAAACATATTCTAGACATACCTCTCAACCTGGAAACATCAAAAATCTGGACAAAGGCCCATGAAAAATAGGCACAAATCTTTATGTTGATTAACATAAACTTTGCTTACATAATTATGTAACCCCGCCCACTACAATGGAATTGTGGGATACCAACTTTAAAATGCGAACTGAAGAACAGACAACCAAAATGTGGCCCCAGAGTCCCCTGCAGCCATTCCAATGTCCCACTACCTGGCTATTTTGCCCCATTTACCATAAACACTAATGTGCATACTGTTTTTTTTCTACAATGATTATTTGGATTTTATTTTACAGTTTATAGCACAAGCAATAATAGACATCTGCTAAGCAAAGCATTACAGTCTCACAATGAAAATAGATGCAGCATTAAAACTTCTCTGCCCTTGAAACAGCATTGAAACCCACATCCAAAGAAAATACATGTGGCCATTGGTGGATAAAGATTAACTTTGGGCTGGGTTGAAATCATAGGCCCCCTTGCACATGAAACAAGAAACATATATGTGTTCTTTGATATACCTTCCTGACTTTATTCAATTATATTCCTTGTATAATACAGAACATTTGTTAGACTGCATTTTAAATTTATTGTTTGAACGTTTTTCCAGTAAGCAATGAAACAAAATGCATGAACCAATAATGACAAAACTGCCAGATTCTGAACATTTCCATCATAAAAGTCTACTCAAACTTCTACAGTCCACGAGTATCAGTAAATATGCACAATCTCTGCAGAAGTAAAAGTCATCTAAATTCCATGTTAAAGAGATCTGTAACTAGTTTACTGCTAGCAAACAACTTTATATTTCATTGTTTCATCTACAAGTAAAGTGCCTGATGCCCTTGAAGAACAAATTGCCTATGTTACATTAAAAAAATGATAAGCTAATAATATTTCAATAGGGAATGGATGGCAAACTGATAACAGGTTCATAGTTAATAGATATCTCTATCAAATGTGGACATTCTCAGGACTGCAGTGTCCTCCCCCTTTAATGGTATAACGCAGTACAGTATCAACAATCCATCTACAGACTTTGGGAGTAGAACCCACAGCCTTCTGCAGCAAAAGCAAGTATACTACAGTAGACTTTGCATAAGCAGCACCCAACTTCTCTTTTCCTGAAGAACTGTGCAGCACAAGAAATTAGGAAAAAGCCAAAATTTATTGGGGGGACAAAGGCCCAAAACCGGGGACACATTTTAAACATTGCTTGTATAATCTTAGAAAGTTGCTCGTCTAAAATGTTGCGTTACCAGTGTTGTTCAGTTCTTGCTGATTTGCCAGAGTAAAAAAATAAAATTTATGCTGTTTAACATTTGTTTACTGGGAATGTCCAACTTGGAATGAAGCTAATTTTCAGCAGAGGCCTGGGGAGAAATGCTTCAGATGAATATCATTGTATTGTGGGAGGAAACCGGACCACCCAGAGGAAACACACACAGTCAAGGAAGGCATGCAGACTCCACACAGAAGGCACTTCAGCCAAGAATTGAACCAGAGAACCTCTTGATGTGAGGCAACAACACTACCGCTTCACCACTGCACCATGCAAATTTTAAGAGGAACAGACAAAAAGTATGAGCCAAACATTCCAGACATTATGTAAAAAGTTGTACTGTTGAGAGCTGGAACTCCATCAATCAGAAGTGGGGGTATGGCTAGAGAACTTAGGCTCTTACTTGTACCTAAAGTACAAGGTTTGAGCCTGAGCAACCCTAACCAACAGGTATATCTATCTGGGTCATTACACACACACACACACACACACACACACACACACACTGCAGCAGTACTTCAAATTAATAATATAATGCACTGAACTCACACATCAAATGAATAATAAAATGCAGCAGCAACTTCTGAATGGCAGCACATATACAGATGGAAATTAAAACACGGGTGTTCTATTGTAAAGTGCTTTATCTGGAATGAACAGAATGTAGGAGCAACTCACTGTGTTCAATAAATGTAGCAGCCTGAATGGAAATAAATGTGGAAGCAGCTCAGTGTTCTTGTTCAATAAATGTAGCAGCTCAGTGTTAATGTTCAGGCTTTTGTCTGACGTGTCTGTCCTGCCCCTATTGTAAACTCACTCATTCGGCCCAGAGCAGAATTCTGACAGGCTGGATGGAGCTGACGTCACTGTGCATGTCTCCACGTGATGATGTCAGTCTGGAAAAAAAAGCTGGAAATTTTTTAAAAAAAGCCACAAAATTTGGAAAGTAAGGGGTGCCACTCAGGAATCGTGGCACCCCATTATTTGGACCTCAAAATCAGGGAAAATCGAGAGACTCGGTACAGTTGGAGAGGTATGATTCTAAAGGCAACCAGAGACACTAGGGTCCAGAATGTCCACAGGATGACTGTGTATTCAAAAATGCATTCAGAGGAACAGAATCTATAGCATTCAGTAGCTGAGGTGAAGGGAATATTTGAGAGGGATTGTTCAAGATGGTTTATGATATACTGTGCTCCTGAGGCTATACAACTAAATCTGGCTTTCAGCCCTTCCTGCCCCCCCCCCCCCACTGCACTACAGTACCTAAAACAAAATACGCAATCTGGGCTTTGGCATATATCCATACATCTGTTCACAGTGGAAACAGTAGCTACATATTCTGCTGTGTATTGGGCCTTTACCTATGCATATTCTAACATATGCATGTATTATCACCTGAATGGAATGGCCTATAACAGATCTATTCATTGTAGCAGAAGCTTCTATTATGTAAAAATGAGGTTATTTGAGACTTAGTATATGTCCCATGCTAATTTGCTTTTGCAGTGTCACAAAATGCTGCACTTGGTCCTTCTGATAATTGTGAATTTTAGCAATAATATCCTACTGGGTATTGATATCAAGAGTGAAGCTCAAGTGATCAAACAAAGCAAATCATGAGAAAGTCCTGTGATCCCCATGGATTGGAGTGGATTATTGGTATTATATGATGAGATTATTTTGTTTACCTTTTGTAAATAATCTAATGGCACTTCCACCCTCTGCTCTGCATACCGATGTAACATGCATCAGTATAGTATCTACGTCTGCACACTTGCATAATACATCAGTGCAGTGCATGAAAAGTGAAAAAAGAATAGGCGGTACCTCTCTCTCACTCAGTCTTCTCCATTTCTCCATTCAACTTTTTTTTTTTAATATTGCCAATTTACATGTTAGCTTCTTTCTGAAGAATTCTGGATGTAGCTAAATATAATAGGGCAAAGGACAGAATACACTACCAGTAACCGCAATGTATAAAATGCAGCATTTAAAAACTTAATAGAGCAACAAGTTTTGGCATCAATGTGCATTTTCAGATCTATTTAAAGTATGAAACTTTAAAGTCTTGCATTATTGACTGGCAAAAATTCTGAGAGATTTGCTAGAAAATAAAAAAATTTTACATGAGGATGGAGTGATGCTATAAGCAAAACCAGGGATGTTCTGCAAAAGTCTGAGCAGCTGAGAGGTGTGGTTACCTCTCATATTTTTGCTTTGTTTCACATAAATATTTGATTGCTGAACCAACATAGCATATTTCTATAGAAAGCTGGATACTCAACAAGACTGGTGTTCAATCATTGCACACTCTTTTGTACAGTAAAAACTTTTTATTGTGTAATTTACTTTGCCATCCATTTTGATATACAAGCAAGTTTTATGATATTTTCTAATGTATATACTGTCTCTGTTCTCTAGTATACTTTAATAAGCTTAGCTATGTCTTCTACTGTGAAAACTCTCTTTGCAGCTGTAATTATCCTGTGTGCTAAATCTTAGTTTGTGTATGTATGATTTTAGTTCTATTCTTTTAATTTTGTGTAATGCACTCTGTATCATATTATTCCCTTGGAACACTTGTTGAAATAGATATTTGTAGATCAGTCTTTTACCTTGGTTAATAAATACTAATTAAATGCAGTCATGTATTCATTATTTTTAATGAATCAGATTTATGATGGATTCCTTTACTAGTCTAAATTGCATTGGGTGTGTGATTGATTCTATACTTAACCCTCTGTCATCATAAGTCACATGATCTGGTAGCAAAGTCTGTATTTACAAGCCCAAGTTGAAAAATTTACACAAGACTGTTTCCATCTGTGATATATTTTGCATAAAACTGAATAGCGTGCATATACTTGTTGATGTCATGGTTTCTGGAATGAATCAAACACCAAATGTAAATAGTTATTTATCCTGCCTGAGTGACTGTCAGCACCGGGACTGACCTGCAACAGTAGTGTTCCAAAGATTCATAGATTGTTACTAGGCTAATGACCCAGGGGGGCTTTTGAAGCCTAGCCAAGTTTTTCTGAAAGAATAATGATGTCCTGCATCTGAATAGGACATTGGCAGCTAGACAATCCTACACTACCTCTGTCCATAAGGACCACTGGTTCCTGGTCTGGTATAAGTTTCCTGTCCCCCAACCACTGGTCTAGGTTGTTCTTAAACTAGGTAATAGATTAACTCAGCTTCACATGGGTGGAAAGCCTTTTGCATAGGAGGGGCATTCTCTGGGACACATGTTTGTCTTTCTGGAATGTTCTATTAAAGTCACAGACAAAATTCAGGTACCTGGACATTGTATTTCTGATACTCTTTGACTTACAAAAATGTAGAAGATTCATATGTTTAGGGGTTTGCTGATGCCTTGTAAGTCAGGCATAGATCGCCTCTCAGCATCTATAGGAGAATGAGTAGAAGGAAAGGGCTTTAAGGCACTCTGAATGAGGCAGGTTTATTTTTTTGTTGTTGTTGTTATTAAAAAGTAAACTGAGGAAACAAGAAAACTCATAAGTAGAAATAAATGCAGCAATCCTTTAGTGTTTTTTTCTCTGCTTCTGTAGTTCTTGCCTTTCTTTTCTTTTTTTATATTGGCCAAATCATTCTTCCCCATTCAGGTATTAAAGTCAGGCACTGTCCAACCCAGTAAGAGGCCCAAGACTCACTCATTCCTGACTAGATGGATTAATGGATCCATTCAATTCCCTGGAGAGGCAAGGGGTACAACAGACTGCCAGACCACCGCAGTGAACACCCCTGTTATCTCCTTGGAGCTGGTAATCCCTGTAGTGTCTCACTAGAGCTCTGCTTGTAATGGCAACTGTGGATAGCATGTGTGCCTCAGATTAAATCCTGATCAATTGCTCCTAGACAGCATGTGTTCTCCCTCTAGATGTCTCATAAGTGTTGAGTCGGAACCATTTCCCTCCCCCAGGATGGGAAACCTCCAGCAGCCATTCACTCCCATCATCCACCAACCGGCTCACAGCCCTTCTTGCCTGACACTGCACTAAGTAATTGAAACCAAATATATAATTTTGGCTTGGACATGTGTCATTAGATCTGCTCTGCATATGCTTTCCACACTGGGAAATGTAGTTGTCTATTCTGCTATGCATTGGATCTTACTTATGCATATGTTATACCACTGCCAGTGCTACTAATCAAACACAGATCTCCCGGTTGCAGTCAGAGCTTCATCCCTTTGTGCCACGGGAGTGGTATACATTTAAAATTGTATATTACTCCGTGTTTATATGTAATATGTTTTCCCTGTATTAACACAAGTTATGAGTGCTTTAATTGCTTTGCTTTTTATAGCTAGGCACAGAACTGCAAATCATATTCCATGAGGAATCGTTGTTGCTACCTGGCAATATGGTATTACTAGTAATATTGTATTCTGGAGTAACCTCATTTTTTGGATTTAAAATAATTAATGAATGGACTGTTGCTTTGTGATTTATTTAACTTGGAAACATAGCTTTGATGTTTCATTCTGATTTTATAAAAGTTACTTTTGTGAAATGATATGCTGCTGATGCACTAGCAGGTTTTGACTGTATGGAGGTGTTATTTAAACTGAAAAAGTCATAACAACAACAATTATCTACATAAGTTTCAAAGTAAAAGAAAACTGACAGTTTTGTAATGCAAAAATTAATTAATTAAATTTGCATGAAGACAAAAAGACTGCATTAGTGAAAAGCAATAACAAAATCCTTGCAACATGCAATGTTTATGTTTTATATGTCTGTTAATATTTTATGAGTACATTATTTCCTTTTGAGGTAGAGGCAGGGCAGCAAAACAGTGGATGACTTTTCTTTTTCTTTAGCAACCTATAGTGTGATATTAAATCACATTACAGAATCAATTTATAAGGCATGGTACTGGTTCATGAGGAAGGTGTATAAAGTGAAATCACAGAGTACTAGAGCCAAAACTGCCAAGAAAATGTACTTGCATTATACAATGATGACTTGTGATTAAGGAGATTGTGATGACAAAACTAATATACTTGTATGGCTGTTCCATCACAGTACCTTTTGAATTCAAGATGTGCGTTGATGTAAAACTCCAGCATTTCTTTCACATTGACAATTGACTGGTCACTTTGAAATATTGTGCTGTACAGTGTTAACATGCAGTCATGTATCCATATTTTCCCCAGCTACTTCACTTACCCACACAAACTCGGTGGATTTTACAAAAAAGCCAGTGGATTTTACAAAAAATCAGTACAAAGTATGCTTTCTACATTGCTAGTCTTTTTGTTTTTCTATGAAGAGAGAACTTCTGATGCCAACAAGACATTAGAATGCAAAAGGTATAGCATAGTTACCTTTGAGTTGAATGTAAGATGTAGTTGATATAATACAAGAGACATGAAAGGCCGTGGAGCTGTTTACCGGCTAAAAAAGGTGTTCTTCCTGCTCTCATTGATATAGGGATTGAGATAAATGGGTTAGCTACCATTTAATGGGTTGTCCCTTAAAAGAGTGCGTGTCCAATGGACTCACACAGTTAAGGTATTTTGTATTTCATTTTGTTCTCTACAGCAGATAAATACTATTTATTAGATAGCACAGGACAGGGTGACTAAGATGTAACCTGGAATTTCAAATGTACTTTTAGTTGGTTGAAAAAATTGTTTAGGGTATCTGGAGAAAAATTAACGTAGTTGCTTTATAAACAGAGTGACAAAAATAATGTTTACAACAATGACAATAATACTTGATACTGACCACAAACAAAATGGGTCAAACTTCACAACAGGGAAGTAAATATTGTGGGAAGAAATAGCCAGGGAATTGTTATGGCTAGGCTTGTATAGGCCCTAGGGCCGATAGCCTAGTACCAATCTATGAACCCTTGAAAAGGGCAAAACTGCTCCACATATGAAACTAAAGTGGAAATGCATTTGGTTGATATAATTCCAAACTGCATGTAGCTAAGCTCTCTATCAAATACATATCCTGTTTTAACGTATTTTAAACCAGAAGTGGGCTTCTAAGTTTAAATAGCACTGTATTAATAAGCTAACTTTGCCTAACTGCATGTAAAAACACTAAGCTAAAATCAGAAGTGTTTGACTTCATTCATTCAGTCATTCATTAAAATACTAATGCTGCATCACTAAAACAATTGCTGGAAAAACAGATTCAAGATAGCCATTAATTAATGGCTACCTTTAGCTGGTCTGCAAATATTTATAAAATCTGGAAGAAAAGCTGTCTACCACTTGAGCATAATCAGAGCTATGTCATTTTGGGAACTTTGTTTCAATGAATTATGTTAGAATTGTGAATTTGCAGTTCTGAGATTGTTATTAACTTTCCTACAACTAGGCAAGTTTGATAATTTCATGAAAATGAGTACCCTTAGAACATTTAAGTTGTAAATGTCTATAAAGAAAAAAAAAACTTAACAGCAAGTACTGCCATTTCTGCAAGAATTATCTTTTTTTAAAATGTAACAGTCTCATACTAAAGTAGACTTATTACAAAAGAACTGCAATAAGCAAAATCAAATTTTTAAACTATAACACAAAAACATGAAGTTCAAGTAAAGAACATAGACACATCTTTGTCTACCATAGATGACAAAGCAATATAAATTAAGTTCTTCTCAAAATTTAATACCTGGGCATTGGATTAAAGGAAAGATTTATAAATCAGGGGGGAAAAAGGAGCAATCTGAGAATATATGGAAACCTAATGAAGATGGAAGACAATAACCAGTTCTTAAAACAGCTGAGTTCCAAAAATATTAAACCTGAATGAAATACCCTTTCTTGAGGGAAAAAAGATCACATCTGCTGCTTTTAACCCCCCCCCCCCAACACACACACACACACACACACACTAAACCAAAAGCTCCTACATTGTTTTTATTTTTAATATTCATTTCTTATTTGGACAAAAAATTAATTCTAAAACCATCTGATGTAACACACTGTTAAAATTGGCATTTATTTTACTGAAACTAAGAAAAAATCATGAAAATCTTCTTGGCCTTGGTAAAAGTTCTTGAAAACAGCATCAAACCTCATAGTTTTTAAGTCACTAGACTTAAATTATCCATATTAATAAGGATTTTTAACAGTCTTGAAGAGGTTGATCCATATGTCAAAAAACATAAAATAGTCCTTAACTATGAAGGCGTAGATTGGAACAGTGCATCTCTGAAGAAGCATGTTGAAATGTGCAGCTGGATAATGTTACAAAAGAGAAGAAGAGGGATAAATACGATGCAAGAAACAAAGCTAAAGAATAGCAGGCAATGAGTACTTTTAGATACCTTACATAACTGAATGGTATGTGTTTGCTGTCACTGAAACGAATATATGATGCTTGAGGGAACATAGTTTCAATTTTTTCTTTAAGTTGTCACAACATTAATAAGAGGTGCAATACCAATGTTCATGTGGTTGACCTTATAGCAATCTACCCCTGGGCACATGTCATACATGAAAGACAAGGACAACAGTCCTTGTACGTGCTCCACTGTCCACATGTAGGTCTGAATACCACAAGAGGAATCATTTCCCAAATCACACAACTAACACACAGCTATTCAAAGTAAAAAAAAAAAATGCATGCAATCTGATTCAATAATCAAATCAGCAAGAGCAATCTACCCTCATGGGTATACAGGGACTAGGAAGCACATACTGACCAATGACTAAGGTAAGTCTTTGAACTAGCAACCCATGCTCCTTCCTCGTCATGCTGTCTGTAAACTTTAATGCCTTCCAGTGCCCCTTCCCACAGTAACTGCCGCTCATAGAAATTATTTCTTTCAAACAGACACTTCTTTTGTGTCTTTTGGCTGTTGCCAACAAAACAATAACTTAAGAACTAGTCAGACTCAATTATGCCTACTTTTTCTGAATTTCTCACTTTAACCACTACTGTTTATGAACATAAGATTAATAATATTACGAGATCTAAAGAGACATTGCCTAATTGCAAACTCTGACTATATTGCCTTTGTTTTGGAGAAATGTAAGGATACATTTGTTGTATGGCAGTTTACATTTTCTCTTCAGATTAAATTGTTTACATTTTCTCTTCATATTAAATTGGAGTAAATTACAAAAAATGGTTTGAGCATATTATTATCATCATATTTAGCTTCATAGGTTTGACATGCTGTGTATATATTGTACAAAGTTAGCTTTATGTAGTTTTAAATAGGATTTATGTACCTTAATTTTACATATACTTGAGTCAGTAGCAATTAGTATCATTCTGACTGTTGTTTTGAGTTCAAATGTCAATCAAATATGCAATTAGCATGCAGGAAAATTGTACACGTTAAATACGTTTCTTGACATAATTTGAAAATGTCAGTAATGTGAATAAATAAATGTAATGCTCTAGTTGGTTGTGCAGGGTAAAAACTCTTCAGCTCCTACTTCTGATATAATGAACAGCATTTGCAGTATAGTATATGCATCATCTGCAGTAGACCCATCTGACATTGCTTGTCTTAGAGTGAATTTTGCACAATATTGCCTTGAGCAGGTATTTTGATAATTCCAGAGGGCAAATTTTTAATACTTGAAAATTTCAATCCCCTGCAAACAAATCACATTTCTGAACAGATGTTGGGTCAATTTGTGAGTTGTGGAGGTTATCTTATTTTGCAAGCATGCATTTCTGATTTTTCAATGATGGCTTTACTGCTTAGTAAGCAATAGGAAAAGAACACTTAATTTTACTTATTGTCTTACTATTTAATTATTTACTTATCTGTCATCTGAGTAAGTAGAATGGTCTGATGGACATTTTCACTCATAACCTGGCCAAAAGGTGCAAATACATAGTGTCTCCACATATAAAAGATATTAAAATGTAACAAAGAATTTCTAGTCAGAGTTTAACATAACAGTTGTCATAATAATATACTCTTTCAGAAAGATAAGAGCAAAATGTAAATATAGCTATTACAAAAATTGCATAGAGTAGTCAGTTACACACACACACACACACACACACACACACACACACACACACACACACACACAGTTAAATAAAAGGCATACAGTCAAAAGGTCATAAAATATGATTATAAGAATACCCATAACATTTTAGTCATAAACAGATATTGTCTTTTTTTCCAGCTTAGTTTAAAAAGAAAATAAATAAGCATTACATATTATTTATCTCTGAAGGATTGGTAGCTAATTCCAAAAGGATAGGGCAGGCATGGGTAATGTCTTTCCATTTGTAATCAGTCCAAGGGATGGTCTTAATAGAAAAGTTTAGCAAGCATATGTGAGGTAGGGGAACATCTGGATATTAACAGAGATTAGTACAGAATATGTTACACATGGGAGAATAGTATCTCATGTGAGTGATGTTAGCAGGACAGCAGCTAACCTAGTGAGAGGTAACCATTTGATCGTTCAGTAACAGGAACCGTTGCTCCCTTCTGCCCTGTTGCTGACCTAAAGGTTCACCCTGTGGACTCAATTAATGATATTCTGTAGGAGGGGAGTGTTAACAAAGACAATGAAATTTAACTACCAAGAGCAAGTCCTCAGGGGTGGGATTCAACATACTAAGACCCAGCGGCCTCCCAGCCCTAAGTGCAGGTAGGCCTGGTATCCTGTAATAAAGCTTAATTTGGTAAATAATTTTGCTAAATGACAAATAAATGTCACTTAAAGCAGAGGGGATGACCAGGCAGTGCACCTGTGTTTTTTAGGAACACGGTCCATCAGATTTTGGGCAGATCAAGAATAGGATAGGGTGAGAATCTTTAAGTTACAATAAAATGCTACGACATTACATTTGAATAGACAGATATATGAATTTAGTGAAGCCATTAGCAGCGAGCACTAAAGGTAATCTGTAAGTACTTTTGCAGGAGAGCTCTAGCTGTGGCAACTGGTTCAAGTTACTCATAATCCATAAACTCAGACAGCTTGAAAGAGGCAGAGAATTCTACATATGATACATAAATGTCCTGCACTTAACCCCCTATTTCACTGGAACAACCCCACATATACCCTTATTAAAACAGTCTAATATCTCACAATGAAACTCTCTGTATGGAAACTATATGGCCAAAATGCGGAACTCACTGTTTCACTTAAAAAACAAAAAACAAAAAAAAAACATATATTATAAATCAGACAGATTTCAAACAAAACTGCCACTAGGGAGTACCTCCAAACTCATTGGTCCTGCCTCTGCACTCATCCTCCCTGGTCTAGCCCATAAATTCATATGTAATCTCCAAAGCTTCAGACCTTTTTAGCTTGTAAACCTCTTCAAATTATCACTCTTCTTCTCCATGTCTAATGTCAAATATCTCATAACTACATACACTATGAACTCTCTTCACTGTTTCATGTCTAATGTCAAATATCTCATAACTACATACACTATGAACTCTCTTCACTGTTTCATGTCTAATGTCAAATATCTCATAACTACATACACTATGAACTCTCTTCACTGTTTATTGAAAATTTCTGTATCAAATAATTTCTCATGTATGCTTATTATGGTTTTTTCCCTCCATTATTATTTTTTGGATAAAATGTATTTCATTGTATGTATAGATTGTAACCCACTGACACTGTTAACACTGAAATTGCTAAACTGTGGAGGTTTTCGCCACGGGCCTCCACTAAAAAAGGGCTACTAACCTCAGTTGGAGTAACCTGGTCAACAAATGCAAAATAAATACATAAAATAACTAAATAAATAAATAAAATCCCAGTTGGAAGACTCCAGGATGTGGCACTGCTTGAAACCTGCTGATTAATATTTTCCCGCTCTTTTACCTAACTGCCATCTAACTACTGTGCTGCCTGATGCTACATTGGCAGCCATCGCTTGTACTACCTCACCCCGTTTTCATTTCTGGAAACCAATTCTAACTCACATGCTGTAAAGTCTTTATCTAACATAACTGTGACTAATCCTACTATTACTGAGTCAGCCCACCTATCTATAACCTACCTTTATCGCTACTTCTGTTGCCCGAACACCAACACCCAAAATATCAGTCTCTTACTCTTTCCGTCTTTTAACAGCATATAACTTAGGTCCTATCAACTGCTTTAAACTTATTTCCACTGTTTTTTACACAGCAGAGCTACTTTAACATATTTCACCTTTGTGCAGATTTATACAAATGGCAGTCTGACATTTCTTTTTTTTTTCTGTCTGCAGGTTCTGTAGTTAGTACGTCTGTGATTTTGATTCTGTGTTTTGATTATAACTCACCTTTTTTTAACTAAATTGTAAGCATATATCAAAATATTTACATCTGTATTCTTTGCAACTTTTTTTATCCTTGGGCCTCTGTCCCAAATCTTCAATGGATTGTATCCTGATTTTCTGCACATCTGTCCAAACCACTGTAATCTGTTCTCTTTGACCTTTTTTGCAATTGGAACTACTCTGGCTTCTGCTTTTATGTACTCATTTCAACTGTCTCACAGTGTGAACACAGCTCAGGCACTTTATCTCCATCACCTCTAGCTCCCTCAACTGTTCTTCATTTACTGCTTAAATTTCTCAACCATATAATAGTACTGGTTGCGCTACTGTTTTGTACTCCTTACTTTTCAGCTTCTTTATCATTCTTCTTTCATACACGACACCTGACGCTGTCATTTGTCCGAACCTCTCTGATTCTAGCTGTGACCTCCTCACTCAGACTTCCCTTCTCCTCAATACTTGAAGCTGTTAACCTGTCCCACAGTTTTCCCTTCTATCTCATTTCTCAGTGTCTTCTGATTTTTACCTCATTTGCTGCCATTGCAACTGTCTTATCCCATGTGCTATGAGTTTTCCATTCCAGTCCCCTAGCCTTTGCTGACGTTCTTCCTCAGAGTCTGCCTATAGTGCCACATCATCATCCTACAAGAACTTTGTTGAGCTGTCCCTGTCCCCTCTGACCTGTTCACTAATGTAATCCATCATTAGCATGAACAGCAGTGGGCATGGAGCTGAAACCTGATGCACACCAACTCTCACAGGGAACCCCTCTGTAAGACTGAACACTGTGTGTACTTGAGTCATTGGGTACTTGAATGAACCTTGCACTAATTCTCACAATGTTTCTGGGATTTCAAACATTCACAGGACTTCACAAATCACCTTTCTTGGGACCGTGTTATGTGCTTTTTCCAAGTGTAGGAATGTCCAATTGTACTCTCTTCTCATTTCTAGCTTCTTCTCAACTGTCTGTCTGACTGCAAACATTGGGTCAGTTGAGCTGCATCCTTATCTGGATTGGAACTGCTCATTTCCCATCCTGCTTTCTACCACTCTGCATATTTGTTAATTAGTCTCTTTCTCTAGAACTTTCATGAAGTGTGACAGGAGTCTGATACCTCTGTATTACCCACAGCCATGGATATCCCCTTTGTTCTTGTACACTGGCTCTTGTTGTGTCTTTTGGTTTTTCCCGGCTAGGGGTCACCACAGCGGAACTCCGGTCCACTAATGATTGGCAGTAGATTTTCACGTGCCGAGTTGCCAGCTCTGACGCACAACTTTCAACGAAGGTACGCCCTTTCGTGCATGTCTCCACACAGAAGACGCTCTAGCTGAGAATCGAACAGGACAATGTCTTACTGTGAGGTGACAGCACTACCACAGCCAAACTGGCTCTAATATGCTTATTCTCAAGTCATCTGGTATACACCTTTCTCTCCATACTGCTATTAATACAATCAGAAGCTATTTCTCCAATATCTCACACATCTTTATCATACCTGTTGCAACCTCATCTGAACCTCCTGCTTTCACTGACTATTTTTCTTAAGGCTGTTCTTATTTACTCTAGAATGGGCTCCTCACATACCTCTCAACCTCTTAGAGCAAGAAATCTGGATAAAGCTGTATATAAAAGTGGGACAAAGGCCCAAAAATAGGGACATTTTTAAAAAATTGCTCTTTCAAATTTAGAAAGTTGATAGAATAACAGGTTTTGCATTTAGCACAAATTCTCTGAAGGGTATAAAGTTTGAAACTCAAATGTCTGTCATTATTTTCTAACTTCAGTCTTTAATGATTTGCTACTAATTTGCCAGAAAAACACAATTTTATGAAAAACGCGCCAAAAATATGAGGCAAAAATCTGGACATTCTGCAAAAATCTGTATATTTGAGAGGTCGTCTCTCATTGTAGGTTGTGTCTGAGGCAGCACAGCTTCTGTGGGTTTTCTTCATTAAGAAGCTGCTAAAAGTACTTCCTCCATCTGCCTTTGATTTCCTGTGGGCTAGTGAGCAGGTTGTTGCTGGCATTCCCTACAGAGGGTGTCTGACTACCTTCTTTCTCTTTCTGCCTTTGTCATGCAACCTGACAGAGTTTATTTGTGCCATCTGCTGAGTCACTTTCCAGAAGATGATAGAGTTTGATGCTTTGTTCTTTGCTATTGCACCTCCTCTTTTAGTTTCTTTGTTAGCCAACCAGTATTTCTTCTTAGCCTTGTCTGTAAATTCTCACACTCTTTCTTGCACTCTTTCTTTCTTTTAATGACTTTCTGGTAAAGTGATCAAGAGATATAAATTCTGGAGTCAAACTGACAAACTGGCCCAAAAGAGACCTCTATCCATGAGAGTGTATAGCTGTAAGAACTGACTCTATATTTGGTCTCTCATTTGAAGGAATAGGATTTGGAACTAGATTTATAATGTTTTTAGAAATAAAATAGTTTAGTTAAAGGGGGTGCTCTAAATACTAGGGCTCTCGACAATCCTGTGCTAGAATTTCTTTTTATTCTGATGCATATCCCCTGGCCAAGTTGAATTGGAGATACTGGAGTCCCCATGTTGGCTGCAGGTGTCCTTAGATTGCTGCTGTGGATTAGGTGTGTGGTATTGTGTCACAAAACCAGGAATTCCCAGACAATAATTCCATTATCCTGTATTTAGCCTTACAGGACACTTCTTCAGAATACATTAAAGCAAACATCAAAACTGATTAAATAAGTCAAGAGAAATGTACCAAAGTCATATGACAAATTAAATGAAATATATAAAATATATGATAGCTGTAGAATTCTATTAAAAATCATGTTAAAATGGATGCACTTAAAAAAAAAAAACTATTCATAGAAACATAAGCATTAATTCCAGGTTTTTATGTAGTATTAATTGCCAGCACAATTCCCAAATCTCTGTATTATTTCGGCTAGTCTCCCTGTGGGAGAAGACATTATTCTTTTCAAAGCAAAAACTGAAACTTCTAAAAGGATTTCCAAAGAGGAGTATGTTTAAATAATGCTTTTGTGTTGTTTCCTCTTTTTAATAATATAATAATGGTGATAATTTTTATTTCTTAAGGGACCTTTAGGGTTTTTTTCTTATGTAAAATGTATCACAGCTCAAGCAAGTTCTAGTGCAAAACAGCTCCTGTGGTTCTACAATTAAACTTACCTTTACAACCAATAACTTTGTTACCCGGCAACATTCATGGTTGTCCATAAAGGAATATGCATTGTTTGCAAGAGTTACACTTCATCATACCATGCATGCTTATTTTGGACAAAGAATTTCCTTATACATAACCACATCTCTCAATATAGTCTTTCAAATTAGAGCATTTTTTTCATGATAAGGTTTAGGCATTACCTAAAATCTTACTGATGGAGTTTAGATCAGTGGCAGTTGTCCAAAAGCCTAGAAACTGTTTGTTTCATCTCAAAAGATTTTTGGCAATAAGGCATCATCAAACTTGTGTGGCAGTCTGTAAGATTCTTTTTATATATGTTTATGCAGCACCACCTAGTCCATTTCTTAGAATGGGACAAAGGTCAGAAACTTTTTGTCTCTTAACCTCATCAAAAATATCAAGGTCTAAGGTCTACATTCATGAAACGTAAGAGCTAACATGACCAATTCTTTTGAAATGTGTAGTCTTCAGAAATGAATGTCAAAGGTCTAATAACCTGGCCCTTTACCAAACTTTTCTTCTGTAAAGGGGTGGGGGGGTCTCACACTGTAATTATTAGTTAACATAATCAGTCTTATTTTTGTATATTTCAGAATGTATGAACATATAACCTTTCTGAAACACTTTGTGATTACGTAGAGGATTGTAATGGAGTGAAATTCATTTAAAAGGGTGGATGGATAACTTTATGTTTAAAATGAGACATAGTTATATCTATTGAAAAGGAAGGACTAAAATAAGTGAAAGAGGTCTAGCTGTGCTTATATGGAGGGTAGATTTTTTTTTCCATGAGTTTTTTGCAATTTTTCTTATAATTGACAGACAATGCATGGAGACATTTCTCTAAAATGGAAAGATGCTGTAAAATGGTGAATGGGCAATAATCACGGAGTAGTATGTTAGATATGAAGGGGAAAGTATGGCAGGGCATAGCACACGGTGACACAGATGCACACAACACACTTATACGTGTGTGTGTTTGTATTAGTATATCTTGATTTATTGAAATGCACAAGCACTAAACAACAAATGAATGATTCTGGTACTTCAAAAATCAATAGTCTGATTACTAAACACCTCCCCTATGCACATATGCACATTTTCAAACATAATTTGTCTGAATAGTGGTAGTGTTAAGAAAAGGTTTTTCCTAAGACAGAGTGCAGCGGATAAATTAGGGGTAGGGTTAGCCCCTAATATAACACCTTAATAATAATTGCTAATCTTAACTCTAACCCATATCCTCCCACAACTCTAATTCTGTACCTTACTTTAGAAAGCATCTTTGTACGTTGCTAGTACTTTGCAAAATTCTCAGACACATATACATGTAGCAACAAATGTGCACAACACTAAATCTATCCCCTTACTTAGCCCTTATTCTAAGCCTAACCTACCTAAATTGGTTGAGTGTGGAAGAGAGGTGAGGAAAAGAGTACAAGCAGGGTGGAATGGGTGGAGAAGAGTGTCAGGAGTGATTTGTGACAGACGGGTACCAGTAAGAGTGAAAGGGAAGGTCTACAAGAGGGTAGTGAGACCAGCTATGTTATATGGGTTGGAGACGGTGGCATTGACAAAAAGGCAGGAGTCAGAGCTGGATGTGGCAGAGTTAAAGATATTAAGATTTGCACTGGGTGCGACTAGGATGGACAGGATTAGGAATCATTGTATTAGAGGGTCAGCTCAGGTTGGACAGTTTGGAGACAAAGCAAGAGAGGTGAGATTGCATTGATTTGGACATGTGCTGAGGAGGGATGCTGGGTATATTGGAAAAAGGATGCTAAGGATGGAGCTGCCTGGTAAGAGGAAAAGAGGAAGGCCTAAGATAAGGTTTATGGATGTGGTGAGAGAGGACATGCAGGCAGTTGGTGTGAAAGAGCATGATGCAGAGGACAGGAAGAAATGGAAACAGATGATCCGCTGTGGCAACCCCTAACAGGAACAGCCAAAAGAAGAAGATGATGATGAGTAAAGTTGGTAAAAGAATAATTGTCAACAAACATCAGTTGAATCTAACAAGTAGGTTCAACTGTGAAACCAAAGGACTGATATACTTAGCTTTGTGTGATAAATGCAAATATTTTTATGTTGGTAAGATGGGGAGACAGCAAAAACAATGCATTTATGAGCACATATACAATATAGGGAAACAAAATCCTACTAACGCCTTAGCCAGACATGTCGGTAGCAATCCAGGGCACAATTTTCATTTGTGGTTATAGAACAGCTTCTCATAGATATTCGGGGTGGCCCTTGGTCATTGCCATTGGAAGAAAAGGAACTTAACTGGCAGCTGGTTTTGAATGCTTTCAGCTACCCAGGATTAAATGACAACTGTAATGTGAAATGCCTTTTAAAACTTAAATCTTTAGAAAGATGATTTTTAACTATAGGTTTACATAGCTATATATGCATATAAATATTTAAACTTTTTTCTTATATATTTTTTTATACATATATTTAAAAGTGTTATGTCCTTTTAACAGAGATGGGAAGTGATGTCATGTATTTTTTACTATTTAAAATATGTAATTTCATATTTTCCTTTTCTGATGAAGTTTATTAGTGGCAGACAAAAGTGCTAACCATTAAACAGTTTGTTTGTTGGACTTGCTGATTCTGCCTCTCTTTTTTGTTTTTTTTTACATATTTTTTCCCCTAACAGATTTGTTTTTCAGTTGAATTGTACAGGTTATAGGTCACATTAAAGGTGGGAAAAGTTTTGAAATGATTTATTTTGGTTTCATTTTTTTATATCACAAAACCTGGCATTTTAGCAGGGGTGTGTAAACTTTTTATATCCACTGTAAATACAGAATATATATAAAAGTAAGCATGCAAAATGGCAACCTAACTACAAGGGTTCCCTTCACTTTCAAAGGCATTGTCAGTGTTTGAGGTAAAATTCCTTTATGAAGAAATTCAGTTAAACAAAATGCACTTTTATACATTTTGTTAGTATGAAATAAAGGGGTTGTGGTTAAAGGAGGAATGTTTAATATTTGAAGTTTACATTGGTTTACATTGGCTTTAACAACCATATTACAACCATATTACAACTACTCAAAATAAGGCAGTCCCGCTGTTGCTGAATTTACATTGGAGATAAAACCTTCAGGGAAATATACTCACATTTCTACTTCTGTTCTGCTAATGTCATTCAGTTTGCTATTTTCCATCAAGACTTTCACTTTGTTACACTTCTTATTTACAGACAAATTGGCAGATCCAACATTCTGCACCAAATCTGGTTGCCCAGGAAGAAACTTCCAGTTCACTGCTGTTTTCTTTATACCATGGGTGACTACACTATAAACTGGACAGAAGGCACCAGGTAGCACCAGAAAAGTCTCTAGGACCACTGATTAAACTTGATTACCTGTGCCATTGGCCTCACCATTATTACTTGACCACCGGTTTAGAATAGATCAAATTTAGGGGATCTTTCTCATATTTCCTTCCAGGGGGCAGTTCAATGGATTTTATTAATTCAGTTTTAAAATTATTATTTTAACAAAATATCCAAATTTGCTACTAATGCCAAGTCCATCACTCATCACTGCTCCCCCCTCCACTCTCTAAATTGGCTTGAACTCCCCAATCAACTGACCTTTTTCCAACTCACCATAGCCCATAAACTACTGTTCCATCCAACTAGCTGTTCTGCTCTTTCCAACATTCTTCTACCCTATAGCCCTCCTAGATCCCTTAGATCTTCTCATTAAAACTTGATCACTGTACAAAAACCCAAGCGCCCAGCTGGCCAAATGCTTTTATCCTTCACCCTTGCTAAAAAATGGAATGCCCTACCCACCTCTGTTAGATCCTGCCACAACCTAAACAACTTCAAAACATTACTTCATTCCCACCTCTATCTAAATAGAATTTGCAACTGCACTCTTCAACCTACTTCTTTCAAACCATCCTCCTCCTTCTCCCCAGGCTAACTTCCATTCTCTACTAAACTGTCTTTTGTCTCTCCTAAATACTAGCTATATAGGCCACTTTTATATTTCTTACTTGATGTATCAACTGCTAAGTCACCCTAGGCTGGCCTTCTTTTTCTCCTTTTCTCTCCTATATTCCTAGCTCAAGTTGTTACCTCCTGCTTTCTCTAACCTAAAATATTTTACTTCATTTTTTTTTCTTTCTGTGCTGAAACCTAACTAAAAATGTTAATTTTACTATTTTGCCATCAGACTTTTCTATTGTAGGCTGTTTGTAAAATCCTGTTTCATCTATTGTTATATTTTTGACTGAACTCTTTTGTAATCAATATTGTTTGTTGTTTTTGTGGAGCTTTTCTCCCCGGGCCTCCACTGAAAACGGGTCACAAAGCCCAGTGGACCTTCCCGGTAATCAAACTGAAATAAATAAATAAATCTGTAGTCTAGACAATCTAATTGCTTGTGTTTTCATTTTGTTCTTATTTATATAGGTAGGGTGCAGACTAGTGGAGTAGACATAAATATGCTCACATGTCAGCATTTTGTAACTCAGAATCATTGCATTATGAAAAATGCACAAAATCAGCATATAAAAAGCAATTCTGTCTCTGCTGTACTCGCTTATAGAATGTAAAACACATCTTAGAACTTAAACCATGTTCTCATTTCCTCACCGTAGATAAATAAATCAGTATGTCTGTTATAGAAATAAACAGGGTTAAATGCTTTCATTCTCGAACATATACTCTTCTCTCAGTCTTATTGTTTCTGCTTTTCTAATTTCTCCAAGTCTTTTGGGTTTCTAACACCATGATGGGAATGGACCCCATTCCTATGTCAAAGTATGATTAAAGCTCATGAAATTAGTATTGTTTCACTCTTTGATGTTAGCCAAAAGTGCTCTTCGCAGCACCCGCAGTATGCCCAGTAATGACTCCTTCAGCAGTTTTTATGGTGTTACATGAATTGGTAATGTATCTAAATACGATTGTAATTTTTTTTTTTATAAGACCAGTTGCTCCTACTACTATTGGAACTGTCTGGGTATCTTTCTTCCACATGGCACTCATTTCTGCCTGCAGATCGAGGTATTTTATGACTTTGTGTCTCTCTGTACGCAAGACACTGTAGTCACTAGGTGTGGTGATTTCAATGATCAATGTTACTTTTATCTTCTTTTCTTGGACCACTATACCCAGTTTTCTAGCATCTATCTTTTGGACTGTTGGTATTGGGTGATCCCATGTGATGTAAACTTCATAATTTTCTATGAATCTCTGTGGCTCATGTTTCCAGTGTTTTTCAGCCACTTCGATAGCATTATATTTGCACAATCTCCAGTGTAACAATCTCGCCACATTATTATGCCTTTCAGTATACAGTCCCTCTGCCATTAGAGAGTCGCAGCCAGCAATAAGGTGTGTGACTGTTTCCAATTCTGTTCCACAAAACCTACATATGTCTTTCTCCCACATCTTCAATGGACTTAGTAAACCAGCATGTACATAGCCCACTATCTTGGGCTGCCAGTATTAACCTTTCATTCCTTGATGTAAATTCTCCTCTCCTTAACCATTCCTGCATTCGTTCTTGATCAACATGAGGCTCTTCCAGAAGTTTTCTATACTTGCAACTATATTTATGTTTTATCCACATTTCTTGACTTCTCATCTGGTCCTTCACCTTATATTCTTTCTTTTGTTTTTTAGCACATTCAGTTGCTGCCTGTTTTTTATCCACTTCTAGTTTGATTTCCATTCCTACTTGACGTCGATATGCTTCTGCTAAATTAAGCAGAGATGTCATCTTAGATTTATTCTCCTCATGTTTCAAAAGTTTCACCACATTTGTATCTTGTGAGGTCAGTAAATATGTGTGGAGTCCCACGATTGCAGATCTATACATGTAATCAATTTCAAGGAGGCCCATCCCTCCTTCAGAATGGGGAATATATAGTCTTGGTATACACTGATTTTTATAAATCATTTGGTGAGCATGAAGCATCCTTCTTGTTTTAATATCCAATCTATCCAACACTTTTTGGGGCCAGTCAATCACTCCAAAACTATAAGTTAGGACAGGAAGAGCAAATTAATTTATAGCTTGGATCTTGTTCCTAGGTGTCAGTGCTGTTTTCAGGATTAATTTTCAAGTCTTCCAAAGTACTCCTTACTAAGTTTTATTCGCATTTGTTCATGTTTTACTGCTGATCCTTCATCAATTCCTAAGTATTTATACACCCCCACTTGCTCAAGTTCTTTTATATCACATTCATGTCTCAAACTAATGTTTTCCTGGTGCTGCAGTTTTCCTTTTATAAAGTTTACTTTCGCACATTTATCAAGACCAAATGACATTCCAATATCATCTGAAAAAGTTTTGACGACCTTCAGCTGTGCTTTCAGTTCCTCATCTGATGAGATATACAATGTTAAATCATCGACAAAGAGAAGATAAGAAATCATTAGACTTTGTTTTTTTCTAGAAGCCAAATTATAGCCATGACCTAAGCTGTTAAGTAAACAGCTTAATGGATTAATGGCAAGGCAAAATAGCAACGGTGACAGTCACCCTGGAATATCCCCCTTTGGATTTTTATCCCTGGGATAATAATCTGTCCTTTATCATGGCTTAATTGCAAAGTGATCTGCCACTGTTTCATGGTACTGTAATGTAATCAATCAGTGTAGGATGTACCTTATACATTTTTAAGCACTCTTTTATCCATGAATGTGGGATACTATCAAATGCTTTTTTATAGTCAATCCATGCCATACTTAGATTCTTTCCTTTCTTACAGTTCTCAATTATAACTTTATTTAAGAACAAATGATTCTTTGTTCCATATGACTTTCTTTTATTGCCTTTTTGTTCTACTGCCATAATTGAGTTTTCTTCTAAATGACTATAAACTGTCAGCGTCAATCCCCGTGTATAGTTTATACGTCGTCGGAAGACAAGTTACTGGTCTATATTTTTTAAGGTAGCTTGCAGGTTCACTCTTAAGTAAGAGCATTGTTTTGCTGCTGTTAACCAGTGCGGTGTCTGTTCGGGGTGTGCATATAAATAGTTCTTAATCATGGTTAGATCCTCGTGTAAAGGAGTTAATACTTATAAGTGTGTGTTAGTAAATGATAGGAAACACTAGCCCCTTCGGTACTCCACTAAACTGCTGATATGCATTTGTATTAATCAGAAAAAAATATCACTAAATCAAGAAATATGCATAGTGTATATTTTACTGTTATCCTTATTCACAATGTCATTCAACACCCTCAAGACAGAATCCACGTTGGCTTTAACGAATGGCTGTACGCAATGAAATGATATTTAACCTGTTTCAAAAAATGTGCGAGTTCTCAACCAAAAAAGGTATTAGTTGTACATTTTGCCTATGCTGCCATCTAAATGCAAATCCAGGGATCTGTCCACAAACTTGTTTCAGAAACAGTGGGATGTAATGGAGAATCCTGTGCATTTTCAGGATCTTTGGGATGAAAACAAGAATGCAGTTATAGAAGTTAATTTTCACCACATCAGACATTGCATCCAAAAGCACCAATAAGTGCTTTTATATGTAGGTGTAACATCCCTGAAAATGAACAATGTATAATTTTCAAATAATGTCTCATGTATAAAAATCATCCAACACCCTTTACCCACCTTCATAAACCTGACATTATTGCTGTTTTTATTATGCCTAAGGCAGCAGACTTGAATTCTATGTACAGGGGCTCTACTTAAAAGGTGTGTAATGCCCTGTCGACAATTGCACTTGAGCAGTGCTGAAGTTTATATAGGATATTGGGAAGGTGGCATAATAGTTAAGATGTATGCTTCACAGACACAAGGTACAGGGTTTGATTCTTACCTTGTGTCATTTTTTGTGGCCTTGTTGCTCAGGGGTTAGAGCACTGGTCTAGTAAACCAAGGGCCATAAGTTTAAACCTCTTCAAGGCCTATGCTTATTCTTTAAGAAGAGGGGGTGGCATAATGGTGAAGGTGTTTCCCTCAGACATAAAAAATGCAGGGTTTGATTCTGACATCTCTTTTTTGACTAGGTGTATAATCTGACTAGGCTATGACTGATAGCCTAGCATTTACTTATGGAACCTATATGGCAAAATGAAATCTTTTGCAATTTAACTGTTAATGATGATAATTTAACTGTTAATAATTTTACTCATATTATGCTCACTTATTTTGTAAGTTAAAGATGACTTTCTAACTAGCATATTCAGATCATATGTACCTTTATGAGTGACAAGCCAACTATTACTAATAATATCATTGCTCATATTTTTAGTTTAATTTTAATTCACTAATCCGTCATAAGTTTAATTAAATCGTCCATATGTTACATTATTGGACACTCTTCTTATTTATAATTTTCCTCTGTTTAACAAACATGAATACAAAAAGTTAAGCAGAGTAGAGTAAACACTTTGAAAAGTGTTTTTCATTTGGAAGCCTTCCTAATATACTTGTGCAAATTGATGTATTTAAATCTTGTTACTTGTTATGTTATATACAGTGGTGTAAGTAACCTTAAAGCATGGAGGGCTGCAAGAAACAACTATATGAGTGGGACTCTGTTATGGCAGGTCAGTGACCATTACCTGTGATCAAACAACAGATTGGCTCATTCATTTTCATTCACAGATTACCTCAGTATCCACTTTATGTGATCATTATCTGGATGATATATATGTATAGATATATGTCAGGAAACAAGGCCAATATTAGGTAAGATGAAGCCTGAGTGAAAGGAATCTATTAGGTCTCTATTGCACAACATTCTCCCTTCCCCTCCCCCTTGACTTGTGCCTGTCTTCCACCCATCCTGGTCCTACACCATCGGAATAGATTCTGCCTTTTATGTTTTTTCACACTTAGTTTTACTTTTTGGCTTTTTCCTCTGTCCTTTTAACGCATCCTAACTGACCAAGACTCCATTATAATAAGTGTGGAGGAAGTAAATAAATAAAGCCTGAAGCCTGAGGCTGCTAGGCCTCCTGAAGTCATTAAGTTCTAGATGCCCTGAGGTTTGTCTTAATATTTTTAACAACCTTTTGATCCAATGATCATGAACAAAAATCATGAGTAAAGTAAGAAATGTAGTGCTATTTATTATTTCAAAGACAATTGAGATAAAACAGTAGATGTTGTGTAGTCCAACCTCACCTTCATTTTTACGTATGGGTTCGGAGCCTTTCCTCGGCTCCGACTCAGCTGATTTATAAGCTCAAAGACTTCTGGTTGGCTTGTGGCTTAGCAGGTATCCCATAGTGCACCAGTAGAAACCCCAGATCTCGTTTGCTACGTCGACAAGTGCAGTTGTGCTTCTCTTGGCTCTGGCTAAGTGTTAACTTTTTTCTTGCTTATATTGCTTAAAATCTTGTTCAGAGTTATAATTGTATGAAATGTAGTACAATAGTTGTTGCAATAGTATTTGTTAGTGTAGGTTTACTAATTCTTAGGTAATTAGCTCCTTTACACCCCTTGGTGCAAGCGTTGGCCTTGGGCCTGTTAGTGTGCTTTGTGGTATCCTGTATACCAGTTTTAGATTTATTGTTAGTGCTGATAGCTTGATAATGCTAGTGTTTCTAGTCTGCAGTTCATAGAGCAGTTTGGTTTTGGCGGTTATCCGCTGGTGTTGATTCTTTACAGTGGTGGAGTTCGTTGTTCAAAACTCCAGTTTCAGCTTCCTCTGTTAATCCTTAGCAGAATAAGGGTTTTCTGTGTTTGTGAGTTTTTTCTGGTCTGTTTAAGTTAGAAGACCTAGCTGTCCCTTTCCTTTCTGGACTAGGCCGTTTTAGTTAGAGGACCTAGTCCTTGTGGTGTTTCTTCCTCCTTCAGGACTAGGCCTGTTTAAGTTAGAGGACCTAGTCCTCCCTTTTACTTCTCTTCTCTTCTCTTTTCATATGTGTTATGTCTAAAGAGGTTAAGGAGCACATGCCTTCGGGCTTCAAGAAATGCATGAAGTGCTCCCAAAAATGTCATTGATGGATGGTCATGGTCTATGTGTCTATTGCTTAGGGGCCATCCATTTGCTTGTTTTGTCATGCCTTCTCCCCTAGAGTGTTACAGGAGAGGAGGAAGAAAGCTAATTCTAAAGGGTCTTTTAAAGCCTTCCTTTGAGGAAGCCTTGTCTAGCTCTTCCTCTTCTTCCAAGTCCACTAAATCTGCTAAGTCTAAATCTTTGAAAAGACCTTCTCTGGCATCGGCTGGTGTCTCGGAGCCACCTCCTAAAGTTGCAAACTTGGCCTCATCGGCTCCACTGTCTTTGAAGCCAACTGAGAGCAGCATTGTGGTGACAGGGTCGGATCCTAGTTTGTAGGAGCCGACCACTGAATTTATGGAACCTGCTATTCCTCCAAGATCAAGATCCCCAAATATGTCCTCCAGGTCTTCCAGGAGCCTTTCAGAAGAAGATGTGGAGAGGGTGGTCCTGAGACTGATGAAGTCCTCTGCTCTATCTAAATTGTTGTCAGCTCTGACCCAGTCGGTTGCAGAGCCTATGGAACCCGTTATACCATTGATTGTTATTCCTCCTCCGAGCCAAGCTGGTTTGTCAGAGTCGGAGGGCTTGGTGTCATTGGTGCAACCCTCGGCTCCAGCTCCACTTGCGGTTGCTTCAGACCCGAGTTCTGCTCCAACACTTTCAGTGTCATCCTTTGTGTCCTAGGGCAGAAGCACTCCAGATGATGCCTACAGGGAAGATTGGACTCGGTCTTCTTTGATTCCGAGTCTCCCTCTTGGCGCTTTGGCTAGGGTGAGTTCGGACCCTGTGTCTATGTTGGAGCCAATAGCTCTGGCACAGATGGCATCCTCGGTCTCTTCAGAGTGGGAGAGGTCCTCGGAGCCAGAGAGGTCAGCATACCAGATGATGAGGAGCGTGCTGTCCAAGTCACCAGTTGCCACCAAGGGTACCAGCACTCTCCCCCCTAGAGCACCCACTTCAGTCTCAGCCCCTACTCTCTTCGCAGACAGCAGAGACCCTCAGCCTCAGGAGCCACTGGCTGGTGGTCCCCACTCTTCCTTGTCCTCCCCGGAATACCCTTCTGAGGAGTCCCCCAGGAAGAAGACATGCAAGGGGAAGCATTTTGACTCCCAAGATGAGTCTTTGACATCTGACACTGACCTCAAGGAATTGGAAGGGTCCCCCAAGTCATCCTCTGATGATGTCTCCTTCATGGACAACCTGGAGATCCTTAAGCAGAGGTGCAGCTTGGCCCACTGTCAACCATTCTAATTAGGAGTTGGTGTACCTGAAGGCTTTCAGGTCTCAACCTTCTGCCTCTTGGGTGTCTCCACCTTTTGACGAACTGATGGATTTAGTTAGTTGAAAGGTGTGGGATACTCCTGATGCCATGGATCCAGCCCCTAGGAGACCCAACAAGTTTCTTTCTGCCCCTTAAGATAAAGAATTTTTGTCCAAAGGTGTCCCCATAGATGCCATGGTGGTGGTGGCAGCCACAAAGAAGGAGCTTGCTGAGACTTCTTCTTCTGTCCAGCCACCGAATAAGGAGTCTCGACAGATGGACAGGTACATGAAGCGTGTCTTCAGTTCAGTGGCTTTCACTCTTTGATCATTGAACTATCTCACTCACTTCACGAGATTGCAGCAGGATCTACTCAAGGAGTTAAGGAGATTCTATACACAGTACATGTACTGAGGGAGTTCCTGACAAGATTTCTGCTCAGTTGTCCACCTTAAATTCTATAGTTAACTCCTCCATGTGGCTTATTTCTTATGTGGCTGATGGAGCGAGTAGAGCAGTGGGTTGAGGGGTTGACCTAAGGCGTCACTCCTGGATGCGCTTGTGTAATTTTGTGGAACCGTTCAAGTCCACTTTCACCAACGCCCCATTTGATGGTTCCTCATTATTTGGATCTAAGGTGAAGGGTACACTCACTCTGTGTGAGCAAGAAGGAAAGATGCTCTCTGCTGTGGGAGTATGTTTTACTGTTCCCTCTAGACCATACCCTAAAGGTCAAAGGGGAGGTAAAATGTGGTTCAAGAAGTCCCAGAGGGTCTTTTTGGACACACATGGTGAACCCAACTTCAGAGGCAGAGGAGGAGGAGGAAATGGGAGATGTCGACCTAGAGGCAGGTGCCTTCTGCAATACCAACAAGGTTGTGATTCCTTTCGGGGACGGCCTTATCAGCGTTCCTGATATGGGGCCTGACTGCGATTTTCTCTGGGGCTGGTCGGGACTCACATTTCTTTGTATCCAGAAACCTGGCTAAGCATAACCCAAGACAAGTGGGTACAAAGAGTTGTTACCAGAGGCTATATCATACCCTTTTCCCTTCCACCATTTGTTCCCAAGAAGAACCCATGATGTACTGCCCAATCTCAGGGATCAGGCAACTGTGGAGATCAACAAGTTGCTCTTAAAAAGAGTCATCCGATCTGTCCCAGCAGACCAGATAGGATCCGGAACTTACTCCAGGTTCTTTTTAGTCCCAAAATGAACAGGAGACTGGAGGCCAATATTGGACCTCAGCAGATTAAATGAATCCGTGAGGAAGGACATGTTTTGGATGGTAACACTGCGGTTGATACTCCTTTTGTTTGGGAAAGACTATTGGATGTGCTCAAGAGATCTCCGGGATGCCTACTACCATATAAAAATGGACAAGGCGTCCAGGATCAATCTACACTTCTGGCTGGGAGCCAGTCACTATCAGTTTCGTGCTCTGCCCTTTGGTCTCACCACAGCCCCCAGGGTGTTCACCAAATGCATGGCAGTAGTGACAGCTCACCTGAGATATCAGGGATTCCAGGTGTTTCCGTATTTGAACGACTGGCTCCTGACCGCCCACACCAGGCATCTACTTCTCCAAAACAGGGATGCCACTATTCAACTTTGTGCTCAATTAGGGATCTCCATAAATTGGGAAAAATCTGCATTATTGCCCTCTCAATCTGTGATTTTTATAGGCGCAGAAGTAGACACAGTGAACATGACAGCTCGTCTTCCCGCAAAAGGGCACAAAATTTAATTTTTCAAATTCAACATTTTCTCCCGTTGTGGAAGGTCAAAGCAAAGTGGGATCTTCAGCTCCTCGAGACTATGACATCCACCATCCTATTAGTACCATTAGCCAGGTTGCACATGAGAATTCTCCAGTGGCTTCTGTCTTCCCAATGGTCCTTCCAATATCTTCTGCTGAATCACCCTATTCTGCTGACAGAATCATGCAAGGAGGACCTCCTTTAGTGGATAGCACCCAACCAGTTGACAACGGGCATCCCCTTTGTTCCTGCCCAACCTGTTGCCACTGTGACCACGGATGTCTCCCAGATCAGGTGGGGGGGCATTATCTTGGCAGGACTGTCCAAGGCACATGGCAAGAACACAAGGCTCATTTGCATATCAATTTTCTGGAGATGAGGGTGGGGCGGTGCTTCTGGCATTGCAGGCACTTCAAGACCTTTTTCCTCTAGGGACTATTGCGATACAATCAGACAACATGTCGGTAGTTTGGTATATCAACAAACAGGGTGGTACCAGATCTTACCCACTCTGTCAAGAGGCCATGCAAGTTTGGGAATGGGCGATTTCTTCCCAGCACTTTCTGGTTGCAACACACATTCCAGGAATGACCAGCGTGATAGCTGACAAGCTCAGCCGGACAATCCTACTGCCTCATGAGTGGTCTCTGAAACAAGAAACAGCGGAACAGATTTTCCGCAAATGGGGACAGCCTTGCTGCAACCTTTTTGCCAGTCCAGTCAATGCCAAATGCAGCAGCTATTTTTCCCTCATTCCCCCTCCAGGGGAGACACCCAGAGATGCTCTAGCTCACGATTGGTCCCTGGGTCTTCTGTATGCTTTCCCTCCATTTCCTTTCATTTTCAAAGTGATTCAGAAAGCCAGATGGCTGGGATGCAAGTTAATCCTCATTGCTCCTTACTGGCCTCATCAGGTTTGGTTCCCCTTCCTCAACCCTCTTCTCCTGGACGATCCTTGGATTCTGGACCCAGCTCCAGATCTGTTGACTCATATGTTAGGTTCACTACATCCCTCAATCCACACCCTCAAATTGACAGTGTGGCTGCTCCAGTTCCATCCCTAGTCAGGCTTCATGATGTATCTTCCTCAGTGTCACATATCCTTATGTCCTCCCATAAACCTTCAGCTAGGAGACTCTATGGCAGTAAATGGAAAAGATTTTCTATTTGGGCACAGAAAATGAATGTAGATCCCTACACTTCTTCTATCCCTGTGATTTTGGAATTTCTCTCCGAGCTTTTTCAGCAAGGATCTGCTGCTGCCACTATTAGAGTTCAATTGGCAGCTATTTCTCATTTCCATTTAGGATTTCCAGATACCAATTTAATGTCTCATAAGCTATGTAAGACCTTTTTGAAAGGAGCCACTCTGTTGAGGCCACTGTTCCAAGAACCTGTGGCTTCTTGGGATTTAAATTTTGTGTTGTCCAAACTGACATCTTCCCCATTTGAACCTTCTCATTCATCTTCATTGAAATTTTTGTCTTGGAAGACTTTGTTTTTGGTGGCTATCACATCAGCTAGATGGGTATCGGATTTACAAGCCTTGTCTGTTAAGCCACCTTATTTGATCTTTCATAAAGACAGGGTCTCACTGCGTACTAATCCCTCCTTTGTCCCCAAAGTTTGTTCCCACACCACCTTAAATCAATCCATAGAACTCACAGTTTTCTTCCCTAATCACTGTAATGCAGCCAAATATCGGTTTCATCAGCTAGTCATTCATAGACAACTACATTTTTATTTGCATCGGACCAAGGAGTTTAGGAAATCAGATCAACTATTCATTTCTTTTTCTGAATCCAGATTGGGCTTACCAGAGTCTAAAGTGACACTTTCTAATTGGATTTCCAGTTGCATAGCCTTTGTCTACAGTTTGGAGGGCAAACCTTTACCCTTCAAGATCAAGGCTCATTCGATCAGATCTCTGTCTACCTCTGCAGCCTTTCAAGCCAGGGTCCCACTTGATAATAATTGTGCAGCAGCTATGTGGGCTACCCCTCACACTTTTATTACACATTACAAATTGGATTTAGCTTCCAAGGGTAGAGCATCCTTTGGCTCCACGGTGCTCAGGAGTATTTTCCAGTGAGCCACCCAAGAATAAGGTGCTAGGGATGCTATCCCATATGTAAAAATGAAGGTGAGATTGGACTACACAACATAAAAAAGTTATGTACTCACCATAACATTCCATGTTGGTAGTCCATCTCAACCTACATTTTTACCAACCAACCCTCCTGCCCCCATCCTGGAAGAATCTGAAGATATTAATATTTTGGTTATCTTTGGTTGGAGACCCTTTAGTATTGGTTTGTCTGTTATGGGGTTTGTACTGGTGCACTATGGGATACCTGATTAGCCACGAGCCAACCAGAAGTCTTCGAGCTTATAAATCGCCGAGTCGGAGCCGAGGCTCTGAACCCATACGTAAAAATGAGGGTTGAGATGGACTACCAACATGGAACGTTATGGTGAGTACATAACTTCTTTTTTAACAGAAAAATGAGATGGCAATTGCTTTCAAGGATATATAAAGCCTATCTGGGAATGCTGCTTGCCTTCCCTACACCAACTTCTGTGTGCTACTTTGGTGTAAGATTAGGATGAAAGTACAATCAAAAATGCTCACAATCACATGCATACATTACATAACTGATAGTATGTGGGAGGAAACCAGAGCATCTGGACAAACCCTACACAAACACAGGGAGTATGTGCAGACTTCACACAGAAGGAATCAGCCAAAAACTCAAACCAAAGACCCAGTCATTTCTAGATGGCCATGCTATTTGCCACAACACTCTGCCAATGATCAGGTGCTGTCAAATACAACCTGACCAGACTACCTCAGTCAGTCACCTACTGTGTACTATGCTGCTGATGAAAAGTGATATTGGTTGGTGTGCTACCTTTAGATACACTACAGTGTCACTGTCACACACAAAGTAATTTTCGTCACAGGCAACCCCAATATCATCAGCTACAACCACTTATATGACTCTGACTGTACACCTTAAATGAAATGAATGAATAAATACATAAATAACCACCACACAGGAAGGTATCTTCTCAGGTCACAACTGTTAAGCATGCAATGTGCAAACCATTGTAAACACTTTCCACATGCATCTCAACCTCCTAGCTCAAACTAAACAGGTATGGGAGACAGAGAACTAAAATCAAAGACAACAGTTAGCTGAGAGGATACATCCCTGTGCATGCCTTTGTATACTAGGAATGTTCTAAGAATAACTGGCTATGCATTAGCAAGCTTTTTTCTGAATGTTATGTCTGAAAATCAGATATCTGTCATTATTTAGTAAGTGCATTTCTCACTGATTTGTCGGGGAAAAAAACTGAGATGTTGTAAGGAACAGATCAAAATTTAAGATGCAATCAGAAATATTGTGCAGAATAAGGGGCAGGTGAGAGCATCTATCCCATCCACACACAAATTCATGTATTTTACACAAATGCAAGTGCACGCAAACGCACACACACAAACATATGTCACCATCATCATCAATTGCAGCCAGTGGTATCACTGTGAATGTACACTTTAGTTGGCTGATTATGATCAGAAGTTTGCAGTCAAATGAATGAACAAATGCATAACTGCCACACAAGAATGTAGCTTCTAAGCTCATTGCTGCCAAAATATATTAAATGACCCACTACAAACACACCACCCATAACTCTCAACCTTTAGATCAAGAATTGAGTATAAAAATAGTGGGGGACAAAGGAAAAAATCAGATATAAATATGATGCTGTAAGGCTTAAATCAACATATTTATTTCTGAATGATATTAAGTCTGAAATTGAAATGTCTGTTATTATCTAGTGGCAAAATCCACAAAGAGTTGCCAAAATATGATAAACTTTACAAGAAACATGCCAAAAAATGAGGCAAAATTGGAGATATTCTGCAAAATTAGGAATAGCTTAGAACATCTCTACGACATATACAAACACACAAACACATGCACACACACACACACACACACACACACACACACACACATATATATATATATATATATATATATATATATATATATATATATATGTCCATAGGAGGTTACTATGCTACTGACCCGAGGATAGTTTTAAGCCTAATCTATTACACCCATTATATTTCAAGAGAAAAATTCTACTCAATGCCTAAGATTATTATTAGTAATAACTGACCATATCCCAGAAGGACGTGGGAGCCATTCCCGGCAAGAATTTGTGGCTTCCCATCCATTCAGCCAGGCTCCTTTTAAATAGCGTCATAGAGGTGCTCTACTTAACATAAATGGGGGAGCCTATTCCAGAGAAGTGGCAACCTCTGTATGATGAATTTGTCTCTTCAGCATGTCCCATTTAAATCACAGGCCAGATTTAGGTTGCTGGAGTGGGTAATTCTAGACCCATTTGACTTGCGGATGTGCAGCAACTTCACCAGGTTGGGGGTCAGAGATTTCTCAGTAAGCTAGGCACAAGTCTTCCCTAAGCAGCCTATATGCTACTGAATACAATGACAAAGACATCAATCTAAGTTATAGTTATACATACATATATATTGATACATATATATAGTATTTATAATAAATAAAAAAAGAGATATAACAACTGTATATTTGCACATGAACAAGGTTTATTTCTGTTTCATTTAGGATGCCTCAACCTTCAGGCACCCTGAATCAATAGAAACTTTCCCTCGGTTCTTCATATAGCAGCCAAAGGAGTCCCTTTTCAAGTGACTTTCCTGCCTTTTCCAGCATCGATTTGCTCTACATTTGAACTGCACCTAATGCCAAGCTAATTTTGAAAAGAAAGAGCTAAACCTATGCATACATATATATGTATTTATATAACTATATGTACATATATAGTAACAGAAAACTTCGGACTCACCACGAAATAAATAAAAACAGTATATTTTATTAGACAAACGGTAAGCGCTTTCGCGTATTCAGAGATACGCTTCCTCAGACCATGTATATATATATATATATATATATATATATATACACACACGCGTGTGTGTGTGTGTGTATGTATGTATGTGCACACATGCATTAATCTTTACGAATTAATTTTTTTTTTTTCCAGTGTACTATGGAAACCATTACACAGTTCATTTACCTAGCTTCCAGCTTGTTTCATTACTATTCTATTGGCTACTTTAGTTTAATTTTGATTCCTTATTGGCTGCCAGTAGTTTTTATATACTTTTATTGGATTATTTTTTTGGTGAGGACTCTGATACAAACATTGCCTGTAAACTTAGATGGGCTATTATTAAATGTTGCTCTACAATATGCACGCCAATCACAAAATATCATTGAACAGCGATTTACTTACTCTCTCTGTTCCTTTTTCTTTTTGTTGTTCTGCTGTAGCACTAATATTACCAATATTTCTTTGTTTCATGATAATAATTATTTGAAATTAAAATTGTTGACACAGGTCACACATTCTTAATGGATAGTATTCGTTACTGATTGACCTTTTTCACCGATATAGAGTGTTACGTAAGTTCCAGGTTGTTTTGCTATTATTCCATTGGCTAGTTTACTCATTTTTTGGTTCTTTATTGGCTGCCAGTAGGTATAACATATTATTATTCAATAATTTCCTATGCAATAATTGCAGTGTTGATTTCCTCAGATGTGCTATCAGTTATTGAAAGTTCCTCCACAAGGAGCTCGCAAATCAAAATGTATCCTTGAGTAGTTGTTTGTTTACTTCCTTCACTGTTCACGATTTCTGTACTGCTGTAGCGCTTACATCTATGGTATTTGCAGGTTTTGTTACATTGTTGACCAGCAGCCAAACCCCTCCCCACACTGTGACTACTCTAACCCTCATATGTGTCCCTACCTAGCCTTTAACCTAGTCACTAGGCTTTGTTTCTCTTTTTCTTGCTCTTTCCCACTTTACATAAAAACTCCTCATCCCTCTGCTTATTATCTCTACTCTCCTCTTAGTCCTCTCGTAGCCTTTGCTTTCTATTCTTTCTCCCTCTTCCCAGCTCTTACTTTCTGTAAACCTATAGCTGCTACTGTGCCTTCTCTGCTTCTGTTTATCTTCACTAAACTTTCCTCCTAGCTTGACCCCCCCCCAACTCTCTGTTGCTCTGCTTGATTGCTGACTGTCTTTTTTCAGCAACTCAAGACTCGGGGCTACCCCTTGCTACTTTTGGGCTCGCTTTGCTCCTCTACCCATCCTCATTCCCACCCACCCCCCCCATATCATTTCCTTTATACTTATCCCTCTGACACACCCATACCCCTAAACCACACCTCTTTCTCTCTTTCCAGAACAGTCTCTAAATTCCCTCCTCTTCTTTCAGTCTAACCAGTTATATTAGGATCTCTGTTGATTCCAGCTCTCATCACTCTCCCCAACTCCCTCCATAGGTAGCATCCTACACCCTTCTCACATTCCTTATTAATCAAACCTCCTTACTCGCTACCAATGAATATGAAACGGAAAAATTCCTCTTAACTTCCATCATGACTATCTCACTTTTTTCTCTCCTCTGTCTGCCTCCATTAATTCTCCTCTCATTATCGACTGCCTTCCATCCTCATTTAACTCCATTTAACAATAGCCCCACAAATTCTGAAGGCCATATCTTCTCTTTTCCATAGGAGTCTGTTAACATTACTTCATCTATCCTCCCTCTAAACACTCCTCTTCCTAAAATGAAAATTCCTCCCTCCTGTACCATCCATTCTAAAACTAAAAATAAAATATCTCCGCAGCTATCAATATAAACATAAGTTTCACACTCTCCCTGTTAGCCTACATCTATCTGGTAATAATCATCCTAACCCAGGACCTACCTCAACCTCACTCTCAACAAATTCTATCCCTCTCAACCAACATCACCCCACCCTGCCCAAAAAAACACATCTCATTCTACTCAATTAATATCACAAGTATACTTAATAAAACTAGTGAATTCCATGCTTGGGTTGCTACCCATAACCCTGATGTAAACACCCTAACAGAAACATGGCTAAAACCACATGCCTCAGATAGAGATATTCTACCCCAGGGTATAATATACGTTGCCTTGATCACCAGAAGTAAAAAGAGGCTAGAGCTGTCATCATGTACTCTAACCGTCTGACCCTCACTTGTCTTAAGGAACCAGTCCCATCTGTCCCTCCCACTGAACTCCTGGCAGCAAACTTTAAACTTAATGTATCTACCATCACTGTAGTAGCCATCTATATTCCCCCAGGAGATAATATTCCCCTGCTTGAAAATTTTCTCTCTTATCTCACCAAACATTTTTCAAATGAAACAATTCTCCTTGGTGATGTTAATATAAATGGGCTAGCTCTAAATGACCCTAACTCTTCCTCTTGCATTAACCTACACAGGATTACACAATTAGTAACTGAACGTACCCAATACACTAACTCATAAATCCCTAGTACTCTAATTGACATGGATATTAGTATCTGACCCTACCTCCTATCACAATGCAGAAACCCTACCAAATTCCCGTAGTGATCACTCTCCTATAAAAGTTATTAGATCTGATCCCCACTTCACCAGATCACACAAATACATACCTTGTCATAAGCCCTTCAACTTCTCCACTGACACCTTTAAGACTCTTCTTTCTAGAATTAACTGGAGTCACCTTAATGAGCTTACTCTGGATGAAGCTGTCCAGTCATTTAACTCTATCATTCTTAATATACTAAACTCTCTTGCTCCTCTCTGTACTCTTAGAATAAAATCTAAAATATCCCCATGGCTCTCTAAAGCAACCCGCACCCTAATGAGAAAAGGGGCCAGGTTGTGGAAAACCTGGATGAGAAATAAGCTCCCTTCTGACCTGCAAAGGTGCAAAAGATAAAAAGGAATTCTACCATAACCCTCCAATGGCACTGAAATCAAACCACAATAAATTATGGAACTCAGTTCACCAAATACTGCATCCTGGAAACCCTGCCTTCCTCAACCTCTATCCAAATAGGACACTTGAAGAAACTGCCACTATATTTAACACCTTCTGTATTGATACTGTATCAGAAATGATTGACCCAAATCTAATGTTTCAAATCTCTCTGCCCCACCTCCAAGTTCCAACTCCTCTAAACTCTTTTCTCTTCAACCATTATCTACTACTTATATCAAACAACTACTCTCCAAATTAAAACCTTGCTCTGCTTCTGCTGATAATATTCCTTCCTTCTTTCTTCAGCTAGCAGCTGATATTCTAGCCTTTTCTGTATCCATCCTGATCAAACCACTCTATCTCTGAGTCTAAAGTTCCATTCATCTGGAAATAATTTTATACTTTACCTATCCACAAAGGAGGTAACTCCCAAGAAATCTCTAATTTTAGACCTATAATCATTCTGTCACCCCTCTCTAAACTATTGAAAACGCATATTAAGCAAACTCTGCAATATTTACTACAGGAAAACATACTTACTCCTGCTCTGCATGGTTTCCACCCAAAACACAGTACACACACTCCCCTTGTCTCCTTTACAAATACTATCTCCCAGGTTCGTGATAACAAGCTTGTCTCCTGTTTATTTCTAGACCTTTCTAAGGCCTTTGCCAGTGTATTGTCTCACACTCCCTACTCCTGTAGAAACTGACTAATCTACTTTTCGCCCCTGCTACAGTTCTTTGGTTTTCTATCTATATCTCTGATTGATTACAGTCAGTGAAATGGCTCTCTGCACTCTCCCCCTCCCTCCCTGTTAAAATAGGCATTCCCCAAGGATCCATACTGGGTCCATTGCTATTTAATATTTTCACCAGTCTACTCTATACTTCTTGCTCTCAGTCATGTCTTGTACAATATGTAGATGATTTCACTGTGATCACTATGTCTGACTCTCCCTTTGGTCTCATCTCTACTACCCAGGCCGCCTTTACATCAGTGGAAACCTGGTTCACCAACAACCAACTAATCCTGAATCCTAAAAAAACTAAACTCTTCCTATTTCTTCCAACAGCTCTTAACCATCTCAAATCTTCTTTCACTATACTGTCTGTCAGTAACACTCCAATTGTAGCCAAAACTAGCACCAAACACTTAGGCATCACCATAGACAATCAACTTAAATTTGACTTGCACATCAACAACTGTATCAGAAAGATCCATCAGAAATTAGGCCTTCTATACAGAAACAGAAAGTTTCTCACCCCTAATGCTAAAGTAACCTTATCTCATACCTATCTACTACCCAATCTCTTATATGGTTCTCAAATACTCACTAACCTTAATGCCACACTCCTACTTATATATGAATCTAGGACTAAAAATGGACGCAGCTTATATAGCTACCATCATACCATCACTTGGAACAAGCTTCCACTACAAATTTGAT